>NC_069372.1:38157500-38457500 GCF_021730395.1 Mercenaria mercenaria | reverse complement strand
CAAATTTCTTCTGTTAATTAAGATTTTTAGTGGTTTTTTTTTTTTCAGTAAGTGTTTATAGGTTTTAAAGGGTCCCCTTCACATTTTTTTTCGCTCAAAAATCTACAAAATTTTAATGTGGGTCCTGTGAAAGTGCACTGTACAAACTTGTTGACATATGAATTTTAATCATAATAACTTACCAAAAATTGTTTGCAGATGGCAGTAAACCCTTGTTTTTGAAATAATGGAGAAAATGAACATTCTTCTTGCTTTTTTTTTACCAATATTTAAGATTTTACCAACGCCCGCCGCTTAGCTCAGTAGGTAGAGCGTCGGTCTACGGATCACAGGGTCATGAGTTTGATCCTTGGGCGGGGCGTATGTTCTCCGTGACTATTTAATAAACGACATTGTGTCTGAAATCATTAGTCCTCCACCTCTGATTCATGTGGGGAAGTTGGCAGTTACTTGCGGAGAACAGGTTTGATCTGGTACAGAATCCAGGAACACTGGTTAGGTTAACTCCCTGATGTTACATGACTGAAATACTGTTGAAAAACGGCGTTAAACCCAAAACAAAACATTTTACCACTCTTCACTGTCAAAATTTAAAAAAAATGGTGGAAATAAACATGTTTCATCCCATCTGTGGGCAAATAGCTCTAAGAAATCAAAATTCTTTTAAATTAGAGTATTTATAGGTTTCATTTATTTTCTTATTTTGAGTACCATTTTGAATTTCTACCTAGAGTAACTTGTTCTTGGTAATTGTAATGGCAAGTTTCCTGCATGAATTAGTCATGGCAAAGAATTATCTTCTAACTATCTAATTGTCACAGACACCATTAATTGTAGTCTGGCTATACAGACTAGATAATCTTTTTTTCTTTTTCTTTTTTTTTTAATTCTGGCTCTGATGTCAGTGTTTTGAGGAGAAAAGGGACATAATTATACAAAATATGAATAGCCTCAGGAGTTATCTCCTGTGAACAAAACACAGGGTCTGAACACAGACTACATTAATTGGTAAACTGCTTCACTTACTGATAGACCTAACAAACTCTTGCTTTGTAGTTTTAGTCTTGCTTTCAATCTTGTCTAAAACATTATACTTCAGAACAAGAATGATATGTCAACATTGTATGACACACATGCTCCCTGAAAATACTTGACAGAATATAATATGAAGTAAACAAGAGTGGCAAACTGTCACAACATATACCCATCGAATTACTTTTGAATACTAAAATACAATACTTATTGCATGAGCAGATTAGTTGTTAGTTTTTTTTCCAATTTTTTCTTAACTCAAGGAACCGCATTGGTAGCCAAGTGGCCGTTCATATCAAAGACGTAAAAATGGTACTAGCAGCTTCCTTGCTTGGCGCTCAGCATTAAGAGGATAGTGCTAGGACTGGTCAGCCCGGTGTCAGTATAATGTGACTGGGTGGGATATCATGCCATGTGTCTACGGCGTGATATTCCAGTGAGGCAGCACTATGAAGTTGGGCATTGTGCTCACTGCTACAAGTAGACACCGTCGTTTATATGACTGAAAAATTGTTGAAAAAGACGTTAAACCCGAACACACATACTTAACTCAAGGGCCATAACTCCATAGCAACTATCCATCAGGTTATCGAACTTTGCTTAGATGATATGCCCATAAACATTCTAAGTTTGGTGAAAATCGGATAAGAACTACAGTGTCAGTTTCCGCAATTTTAAGTAATTCAAGGGTCACTACTCAAGAGAAACTGGGATTGAGTATCCAGTATTGTCATTTTGGCAATTTTTGTAATTAAAGGGACATAACTCCAGAGTCTCAAGGACAATCCAGCTGAGTATTCAACTTGGCTGAGATATTATGCCCTTAAATGTTGTGACTAAGTCTGGTGAATATTCGATATGAACAGAGGAAAACTTAAGTCACAGGTGATCACGTAAAACGTCTCTAAAATGGGACAAACTCTCACAAAATTCAAAATAATGTCTGCATGTCCAGTTCCTGTTGATGATGGACATCAACTTACATTCAAATCGGATGAAAACTGTAGGCAGAGAAGAGCACAAAAGGTACAGCTCGTTTAAATGGGTCAGCCGTGTTGATGTACTTATAAAATAGACTTGCCCAGTTTATAGGTTGGTCAGGGCTACGGATATGTATTGTATTTTGCCATTGGAATATTTCTATAAAATGCTTCTTCCCCTTCCATTTGGATCCGTCCATGTTTATATTTTATGGACTGTAAAAATGTAGTTGTTATATTGCTATGTCCAAAAAAAGGGCATACTTCAAAAAATAATAATCTGACATAAAAGTCCCAATAATATGCATATGTCCACTTCATGTGCAAAATGTATTCCATGTTTCATTTGAATGGGATGAAAATTACAGGAGTTGAGTATACACAAGAAAGTGTGACAGACAGACTGATTAATGGAATGATGGACGGGCAATTAACCCTTAGCCTGCTGGCGGCAGTAATTCTGCCTTTGCGACCAATGCAGACCAAGATCAGCCTGCACATCCGTGCAGTCTGATCATGGTCTGCACTGTTCGCTATTCAGTCAGTAAATTTTCAGTAAACACCCCTTCGAATAATAAATGGTATTGCCCAAATTGAATGATGGACCAGTCCATTATAGAAATTTAGCAGACTAGGGGTTAAATACTATAATTTTTCCTCCCTGGTCATCAACACTAGGGGAATAAAAACTTTGAGATATTTAACCTTTAGCCTTCTGGCGGCAAGTGATTCTGCCTTTGCGACCAGTGCAGACCAAATTGAACGGACGTGCAGGCTGATCATGGTCTGCACTGTTCCTTATTAAATCAGTAAATTTTCAGTGAACACCCCTTTGAATAATAAGTGGATTGAATTGTCTGCAAGATGTGTAAGACAAGGGGAGTAACACAGTCTAAATTTGAATAGCCTCAGGAGTTATCTCCTGTGAACAAAACATAAGACTAGATGACTCCCTAAATATTCGAATAAGTTTTCAGATCTACGACATTTTAGAACTTTTCTGCAAAGAATTCTATTTAACAGATACCTGAATTTTGTACTCATGCCACCTTTTCCTAGATTTTTTGATAAAAATTATGTTTCTAGGTGTAAAATAAACAATCTTAAACAATACCACCTGTCAGGAAAACTGCTTAAATTGCACTTTAATTTGTCTGCCTGTCTAGTGTATTTAAAATTGTCTGCCTTCTACTTTCCCTCATTTAATGAGACTTTGGGAAGAAATTCAGAGCAATTTGAAAATGAATCTTTCACAGCAATATAGTCCTTATTGTTTAACAAGTCTAAACCAATCAGCAATCAGAGATTTTCAAACTTCTGACTCCCTTATTGCTTTATTAATTAAGCCCTGTTATGAAGAATTCAACATCCAGAGTGAGGCTTGAAGCCACATCGATGAGGGGGCAAGTGATTTGAAGTCAGCGACCTTAACCACTCGGCCATGGAGGCAAAACTGTAGGTAACCATTACCGGTAATACCTGGTATATGTGGCCACTTTATGAGACTGCTTAAGGTTCACTTAATAGATCTAGTATTAATAACCCATTAAGCAGATTTACATAATGGACACATCAAGTGGACACATAGAAGCAGTTATAGATCGCGGGCTTAGCGCAAAACGGTTGTAACTGATATGAAATAAAGAAGGAGTTACAACCGTTTTGCGCTAAGCCCGCGAGATGGTTACCTACAGTTTTATATCTGAAAGATACTCTATTAATAAAGTGAACCCATTAAATTGATCATTAAGCGGACAAATAAACAAGTAACTTATGGCTACAGTTTTACCACTTAAAGGGACTTACGTATAACTCCAGATTTTGGATAAAAATTATCTTTCCTTAAAATTGAAGTTTGGTCATATTATAAACATAATTCAACATTAGATTAAGAGTTTTTGCTTCTAAACTATATCTAAACTATCTTAAAAATGCAAAATCATGAAGAAAAAACAATACCCAAGCCATGGGATCAAACTCAGGCTGCCTTGGCATGAGACCAAAAAGTCAATGAATGAACCAACCAACCTACTAGCACAATAAAGCAATATTTGCCAAATTATACACATTTCCATTTCTTTATGTAAAAGATATACCATAATTAAAATCACAGTATGAGATATCAGTCATATTACAAATATTATGCCGTTAATTAAAGTAAACAACCCACAAAGAGGAAGTAGAAGTCTTTTTTTTGTGGATTTGATACTGTAGTGTGGATTATAATTTTCACATAGATTTTACCCATTTCATATAAAGCAGCCTCATTCTTATCCATGACTATTCATCGAAAGACATTTGGTTAATAATGCCACTCTCAAGTTTTAAATATTTGTGAACAATGCCACTCTCTAATTTGAAAGATTTGTTAATAATGCCACTCTCCAGTTTTATATATTTGTGAACAAAGCCACTCTCCAGTTTTAAATATTTGTGAACAATGCCACTCTCTAATTTGAAATATTTGTTAATAATGCCACTCTCAAGTTTTAAATATTTGTGAACAATGCCACTCTCTAATTTGTAATATTTGTGAACAATGCCACTCCCCAGTTTGTAATATTTGTGAACAATGCCACTCTCCAATTTGAAATATTTGTTAATAATGCCACTCTCAAGTTTTAAATATTTGTGAACAATGCCACTCTCTAATTTGAAATATTTGTTAATAATGCCACTCTCCAGTTTTATATATTTGTGAACAATGCCACTCCCCAGTTTGTAATATTTGTGAACAATGCCACTCTCCAGTTTGTATTATTTGTGAACAATGCCACTCTCCAATTTGTAATATTTGTGAACAATGCCACTCTCCAAATTCTAATATTTGAGAATATTAATCTGCACCATGTCCGAGCATTTTAAAAAGTCTTAACACCATAAATGAGGTGGGTGCATGACATTTCGTTGAAACACATATTTGGTTGAACAGACAAATGAATGAAAAGACATTCTGCCTAATGGATATTATGCAGAATGCGACAATTAGTCGATAAAATTAACAAGCCAAGACACTTGGTCGAAAATAAATTATTGATAGTTACTCAAATTAAACGATCAGTAAATGCCTAAAGGTGATTCTCTAAATATTACAAATTAGAGAGTGGCATTGTTCACAAATATTTAAACTTGAGAGTGGCATTATTAACAAATATTTCAAATTAGAGAGTGGCATTGTTCACAAATATTTAAAACTGGAGAGTGGCATTATTAACAAATATTTCAAATTAGAGAGTGGCATTGTTCACAAATATTTAAAACTTGAGTGGCATTATTAACAAATATTTCAAAATAGAGAGTGGCATTGTTCACAAATATTTAAAACTTGAGAGTGGCATTATTAACAAATATTTCAAATTGGACAGTGGCATTGTTCACAAATATTTAAACTGGAGAGTGGCATTATTAACAAATATTTCAAACTGGGGAGTGGCATTGTTCACAAATATTTAAAACTGGAGAGTGGCATTATTAACAAATATTTCAAATTAGAGAGTGGCATTGTTCACAAATATTTAAAACTTGAGTGGCATTATTAACAAATATTTCAAAATAGAGAGTGGCATTGTTCACAAATATTTAAAACTTGAGAGTGGCATTATTAACAAATATTTCAAATTGGACAGTGGCATTGTTCACAAATATTTAAAACTGGAGAGTGGCATTATTAACAAATATTTCAAATTGGAGAATGGTATTATTCACAAATATTAACAAAAATAAACATATTGAAAATATTATGCTATCTACAATAGCAAAGATATGATTTTTTCATATGATTAAAGATATGGATAGTTACATAATAGGTGAACAAAGTATTTGGGATACCATGAAATGAGAGAAATAAATATTGTATTGTATTGTATTGGATATATCAAAGCAAATAATACGTAAACAAACTTTAGCTATTGAAGTTTAGTCAGTGAACTTGAATACTTTAGGCAAAAAATATGTCTCATGGACCACTTAAGTCAACAGGAATCATTTTGTTGTGATTATTAGTGAACTGTTGAGTGTTTATAAATATGTCAGGATATTTTACATATGGTATGTATTATCTATCAACAGATAAAATATAACATGTTTGTAATCTTAAAGGGGGATGTTGCTAGCGGTTGGTGGTCATAGCATGTGGCTTATTGTCAGGTTATTATGAATCATCGGTTCATATGTTTTATTACCCAGTGACTACTGGAAGCAAACATGATCATCCATTTCCAGCTTGACCATCTGGCCTGCTGTGATTATCTATCAGTCAGAAATACTATACATGTATATATTTGCAATGAAAAACAAAAGTACATTGATATACTAACTGGTCAAAGTAGCCGGTATGTACCCAGCCAGAACGCATGTGATCAAGGACCACACTGTTCACTAATATGCCAGATATTTATTTTATGCATTTCAAGAACAATTTCTACAGAGACGAATAGTTAGGTTTTTATCAGAAATAGTTGTTCTCATTATTGTTTATTTGATTGTTTATTCATTGTTTTTTTTTTCAATTACCCTGTTTTGAAAATATAATTCAAAATTGACCGACAGGGTTGTCATTAATAATCAAGTACATGTAATCCTGTAATTGATACAGCTACAAGAATAATATGTGAAATTTCCTCTTTTGAGGTGCATAATGACACTATTTTGTGATTGTTACATTGGTCTTTTACATTTTCAAGTATATAGTGCAGCACATTGTAATTATATAGTATAATTGTAATTTATCAGAGTCTGAAGTGGTAAATTTCTACAGAGACGAATAATAATGTTTTTATCAGAAATAGTTTTTCTCATTATTGTTTATTTGATTGTTTATTCATTTTTTTCAATTATCCTGTTTTGAAAATATCATTCAGAATTGACCGACATGGTTGTCATTAATAATCAAGTACATGTAATCCTGTAATTAATACAGCTACAAAAATAAAATGTGAAATTTCCTCTGTTGAGGTGCATAATGACACTATTTTGTGAGAAAGAATATGTGATTGTTGCATTAGTCTTTTACATTTTCAAGTATATATAGTTCAGTACATTTTAATTATATAGTATAACTGTAATTTACCAGACTCTGAGTGTGGAATGTGGCTCTCAGTTTAAATAATTACATCTATAGATACCTCATTACTAGTAAACCAGGCCAAAAAAGGTACCAAATTTTATTTTCAATACACTTACAACATTTCCATAGGTCTTTCTTATCTACATTTGCAATCTTAGACAAATAATAGCGCATTTTGTATATTTGAAATTTGAGTGTTGAATGAAAGTATTTGTTGTAATCCCGGGCCACTTTTTTTCAAGTTTCATACCAACACATTACATGGTTCTAAAATAAGATTCATAAGAACTCACTTAATTATAAAGATACAAAACGTGCCGTCATAATATTATAAAAGGGAATACAAAGTAATGTTGAATTATTAACATGGACACGGAATCAAATGTCTACCAGCCGGCGTGATTCCTGTTCAAAGGTTGAACTGCCTGTCTCATCCTCAAAAGTGTATGTCAACTTACGATCTAGTACGAAATTTAATTTAACTTAAATATACGGAACATATTCAGACAGTGCACATATCATTTACGATTTGATGAATTGACTGTGACTTTTTTATCTTGAAAAAAGAAAGTACTGATAACACCTAGCCAAACCATAAATCTCATGTGATGGTAATTAATATGCAAGATAAATATATCTGGCTGACCACTAACTGAGTATCCAATTTGCAGATGACTATTAATTATTGACATGCTGAAGTGCTAATATGTTTCCCTGGGAAATGAACATCCCCCTTTAAAAACAAGAAGAAATGCATATCTTGTCTGCCCCTAAAATGGGCTGTCTAAAATACACTGGGTTAGGGTTTTCCTTGGGATTAGGTTATGGTAAAGATTAGTGCCCTTGCCTGTGACCGTCTGACTCTTGCGTACCTTCTTTAATTCTGATATCAACAGTTTGCTGGAATCGTTTTTCCATACCAAGAGGACATTTTGTGTGCTCTTCTGTATTTACAATAATTATGCTCTGAGCCCTCGATTGTTATTATACTGTTGAATTCACAGGGTGCGATTACTATAGGTCTGCCATTAAGGGGGAATATAAAACTTCTGTGGGCATAAGACACTACGGTTATGACAAAAAATCTTAAAACTGCATGCTTAATTAAAATCTTTAAGGATACCAGCTAAGGTCACACATGCATTTGCCTAAGGTAGTTCTACACATCTGATAAACCAGAAGTGATGGTGTAGTGTCATTTATCCAGAAAACGTAGAATAAAGCCCGAATTCGGCGTACAGATATGAAAATCATTTTATATATAAATGGCTACCTGTAAGTAAATTTATCACAATGGCACTGTTACTATCTTTCTTAAATTATAATATAAATTAAATATTAAAACATCTTACACATTAAATAGTTCAAACTAATGTCTTAAAATTTGCTTGTAATGTGCGGTTCACTTTAATCATTGTCAAATATCTCGAAAATAAGCAAAGGGGCCTATACATTTTATTTAAGTTTCATTAAAATCTACAGTGTAGAAAAATTGTTACAAAAATTGCGATTTTCCCTACAGACTCCCATTATGAACAATTGTGTGAGGTCCAAGTTCTTCAAATCAGTCTAGCAAAAAATTAAGCAAACGACCCTATCTTTTTTATTTGCTGAATTTTCATAGTATATTCTGAAGTTTTGAAAAATCAGAGTTTAATCAAAATCTACATTGTAGAAAAATTTTCGATACGAACGTGCAGAACTACCTTAATACCTATACCCTTTCTTTTATTCAGTATATAAGTAAATCATTTATGATGCCTTGCCTGGTTTCCTCAAAAGGTTACATAGAGAACATGGCTAATGTGACTTTTATCCCAGGGGATGAGGTGATTATGTTGATTATGATTGTAATATGACTCATTTTCACAAGTATTTCCAAGCTGCAAGAAGCATACAGTAGAATTGTTAATATTTCGGAGAAACTAAATTTCATTGATTTTGTAGCTGTGTTAGTCTCCCTAGTGAAAAAATCAATGGAATTCCAGTGGAATGCTACATAAATTCCACTGGAATCTGCTATGTTACTGGAATACCAGTGGAATTACCAAATATACCACTGGAACTGGAATTTGAAATACCAAGTAGAGGTGGAACTCCACTGGAACTGGAATTTGAAATTATACCAGCAGAGGTGGAACTCCACTGGAATTTGAATTTGAAATACCAGTACAGGTGGAATTCCACTGGAATTGAATTTGGAATACCAGTACAAGTAGAATTCCATTCAACTGAATTTCATGATTTGTGAATAAAATATAGCACCAGTGTTGGTGGAAAAATGATGGTTTTTATATAGTTTGAAATTCTGGACCAGATTTATGTGAATAGCATGGTATCAGCTACAGTAAGTGCCTTATATATGTTGAAAACAAAAGAAGTTTAAATCAATTATAAAATGTGATATTTTTTCTGTTTCTTTTATTCATATAATTCTAGTCAGATGCAGTCATATTTTTGTCATTGGTTTTCATGACTTATATTCTTATACATGTAAATATTTTGATCAGTTCTTGATTTCCATGCTTCTTACTTTGTCAAAATATGTGTTTTTGTGCCCCCACTATATAATTTTAGTCTAGTGTCGTCCATCCATTTGTGTGTATGTGTGTAGGAAAAAAAAATGTGACGCGCCTAGCTCAAGAAGTATTTAATAAAAATTGATGAAATATTGCATAAGTCTTTAACATGATATGAACGTGTGCACCTCCTATTTTTCGTCTGTCTCTGCTCCCTATTTCTAGAGTTATGGCCCCTGAAATAGTCAAAAAAGCACATTTTCACCTTGTGGCGCACCAAGCTCAGAAAGTATTTGATATAAATTGATGAGTCTAAATTATTATGATATGACCTTGTGCACCTCCTATTTCTATTTTCCAGCTGGCAATGCACCCCTCTCCCAAATTCCAGAGTTATGGCCCCTGAAATAGTGAAAAATGCACATTTTCATCTTGTGATGATGCACCTACCTCAAAAAGAATTTCATATAGATTAATGAAACCTTGCATGAGTCTATAACATGATATGAACTTCTGGGCACCTCCTACGTTTCGTGGCCATCGCCTAGAGCTATGGCCCCTAAAATAGTGACAAAATGCACATTTTTACCTAGTGATTCACTTGGCTCATAGTGTATTTGATATAAATTGATAAAAACTAGCATGAGTCTTTATCATGATGTAAACTTGCACATCTCCTATTTTACACATGATGATGACACCAACATCCAATTAAAACACACTGGCCATAGCTTTATCAGATCAAGTGGTTCCAACGTTGTTTGAGCGGTGAATTTTACGCCGATCAGATGGAGAAATATGGCTGATACTACAAATTTCCGGTATTGTAAGTATGATTTTAAGGAATTTCTACCCGTTAAAAAACGAATCAAATGAAAACGATGGGTGCACCTGGAGCGCAAATGTGTCTATGTTTTAGCACATGTGTCCATTTAGCTGAGATTTGTGCCGTTTATTCAAACACTTCTGTACAGTCCGGCGTGGGAAGGAGAATTTTGACAGTTTTTGACAATATCGCATCAAATATAGTGTTAATCGGGAACAAGTAACTGTTAAAACACTTTTTATGTAAAGGGCTACCTCTTAAAACAAAGCGTGTGTATTTTCATAGAATTATTCAGTGTTATTTCTGAAAAATCGGCCGAAAACCTAATGCAACGCCGTTTTGAGTGGGTCGCTATGCAACGCAATCAAGTGTCTTACTTGCGAAGTCTTACCCGTCTTAAAACAGTCATTAAAGCCTAACAATGAATAAATTTAGTGAGTTTTATAGCATTATAATGATCCCGCCATTTCTAATATATTGCACTTTTACATTTTTATGTTAGCTTAACATTTAACATATTTTTGTGGAAATTGTCAAAAAACATCAACACAAAAACATAAAGCAAGGATGAACATCGAACAATATCATTACGTAAATAATAATAATAGTTCGTAAAAACAAGAACCATTTTACGGGTATTTCTCCTCCACGAATGGTACTAGCTGAACAGCATACCAAAAGCAGGTTGACTCTTTACATTAGTATAGTTACAGTTTGTTACTGTTTAGTCCCTTAAAACCATTACATTGCGATTTCATTACTGACTTGTTGTGCATTTAAGCTGTTCATAAAAAATAAATAAAATTTGGTCCATGATAAAGGTATTGGTCAGTTGTTTGTATTTATTTTCATTCAAATTGTTGGTGTAGCGTTCAGTTATTTTCAGAGAGATAAATCACAGAGAACGTTAAAATTAGACAAGATTTTATTTGTCCTCCATAAAACAGAAACGACGTAATGAACCTCTATGGTCGCCGTTCAAAAATGAAAATAAAAATGAAATACAGACACCAATGAAAGAAAATAAACGGACCAGCAATACTAATAGAGACGTGTCATCAAGCAAACGATTAAGAGCATTTTCTCCATGTCCTGTGAATAAAAACACACACAAAAAAAAAACAAAAACAAAAAACAAACAAACAAACGAAAAGACTGTTAACTCCAACTTCAAGCACCAAAATATCAGGAAAAAAAGCCTGTTCACAATAAGGTATTAAAAGAAAGAGTTTTATGAGATGAAATGTTTGAAGAATTAACAGAGGAAGATACAGATCTTTTAGACATTGCAAGCGACAAGGCTGTGCTGAGACAACTTTCTGAAGCAAAAGATACATTATTTTTACAATATTTCTAACTCTTACATAATCGAATAAGTACCCGTTGACAAACATCACTTTTCTTCTTTGGTTAGAGACAGTTAAATAGTACAACTGTGGCACATCTCTCTTAGTATTGCTGGTCCGGTTTATTTTCTTTCATTGGTGTCTGTATTTCATTTGTATTTTCGTTTTTGAACGGGACCAAAGAGGTTTATTACGTCGTTTCTGTTTTATGGAGGACAAATAAAATATTGTCTTTTCCCTGGCCAATTTTAACGTTCTCTGTGATTTATTTCTCTGAAAATAAATGAACGCTACCACAGGAATATGAATGAAAATCTGACAAACAACTGATTAATACTTTTATCATGGACCAAATTTTATTTATTTTGTATGAACAGTTTAAATGCACAACAAATTAGTAATGAAATCGCAATGTATTGGTTTTAAGGGACTAAAATGTAACCAACTGTAACTATACTGATTTAAAGAGTCAACCCGATTTTGGTATGCTGTTCAGTACCATTCGTGGAGGAGACAGATATCCGTGAACTGGTTCTTGTTTTTACGAACGATTACTATTATTTACTTAATGATATTGTTCGATGTACAATATATTAGAAATGGCGGGATCATTAAATGCTATAAAACTCACTAAATTTATTCATTGTTAGGCTTTAATGACTGTTTTTAAGACGGATAAGACTTCGTAAGTAAGACACAGAACGGTATCCACTTGATTGCGTTGCATAACGACCCACTCGAAACGGCGTTGCATTAGGTTTTCGGCCGATTTTTCAGAAATAACACTGAATAATTCTATGAAAATACACACGCTTTGTTTTAAGAGGTAGCCCTTTACATAAAATGTGTTTTAACAGTTACTTGTTCCCGATTAACACTATATTTGATGCGATATTGTCAAAAACTGTCAAAAATCTCCTTCCCACGCCGGACTGTACAGAAGTGTTTGAATAAACGGCACAAATCTCAGCTAAATGGACATATGTGCTAAAACATAGACACATCTGCGCTCCAGGTGCACCCATCGTTTTCATTTGATTAGTTATTAAACAGGTAGAAATTCCTTAAAATCATACTTACAATACCGGAAATTTGTAGTATCAGCCATATTTCTCCATCTGATCGGCGTAAAATTCACCGCTCAAACAACGTTGGAACCACTTGATCTGATAAAGCTATGGCCAGTGTGTAAAAGCAACATTGCAAGATATATATTTACCTAACGCAAGGATCTAAGTCACATGATAAATGAATATCCACTGACAGACAGGGCCATCTGTCAGAATCGTCATCTGTCCAGTGTCCCTTGAATGCCCGCCAGTTGCAGTGGGAAAAATGCTGTCCATGCAGTACATTTTTTACCATTGAATTTCATTTGATATCATTAGTACCATTTATATTCATTGATTTACTACTGAGTTTCATTAGATATCATTAAAGTACCATTTTTTTCATTGACTTACCATTTATTTTCCATGAGAATTCTTCCAGGTGAGAGTTGTGGATGTAATTTAACTAGAACAAAAAGGATTTCCACTGCCTTTAGGGGTGGGGGTCATCAGCATTTCACTGGTATTGAGATGATATTCTGCTTGTATTCAGATCGAATTCCACTGAAAACTTGATGGAATTCTACTGTAGTCTTGATGTTATACCACTGGTATTTTAAGTGGAATTCCACTGGAAACCTGATGGAATTCTACTGGAATCTTGATGGTATACCACTAGTATTTCAAATGGAATTCCACTGGAAACTTGATGGAATTCAACTGGAATCTTGATGGTATACCCCTGGTATTTTAAGTGTAAATCACTGGAAACTTGATGGAATTCAACTGGAATCTTGATGGTATACCGCTGGTATTCTGGTAGAATTCCACTGGTATTTTTCAACGGTATTTTGGTGGGATTCCAAATGAATTCCACTGGAAAATAATCGCTATTCTAGTGGAATACCAACACTATTCCGTTGAAAAATACCAGTGGAACTGAGATGGAATTCCAGTTGATGTTCCAGTGGTATTCCAGATGTTCATTTTCACTAGCCAGTAAATTAACCTTTACCCTGCTAAATCTCTTAAATGAACTGGTCCATCATTCAATTTTGACAGTACCACTTATTATTCAAAGGGATGTTCTCTGAAAATTTACTGACTGAATAGCCAACAGTACAGACCATGATCAGCCTGCACAGTTGGTCTACACTAATCGCAAAGGCAAAACCAAATGCCGCCAGCAAGCTAAAGGTTAAATCCAGAAGAACCGCCAGCAGGCTAAAGGTTAAATCCAGAAGAACAAGTGAAATTCACATTCCATTTATGTTCAAAGGTCAAAATCCACAAATTTATATCCCAAAGAAAATAGCTTTTTCTGCCCCAAAACCACGAAATTTCATGCCCACGAAATCAACTGATTTCACAGCATTATATTCACAGAAATAATAAGGAAAGGTTTAACTACAATAACATTCAAATTTAACATTATCAAAATATTAAATGAGCCGCGCCATGAGAAAACCAACACCATGGCTTTGCGACCAGCATGGATCCAGACCAGCCTGCGTATCCGCGCGCCTGCGCTTCCACGCAGTCTGGTCAAAATCCATGCTGTTCGCTAATGGTTTCTCTAATTGCAATAGACTGCGTGGATGCGCAGGCTGGTCTGGATCCATGCTGGTCACAAAGCCACTATGATGGTTTTCTCATGGCGCGGCTCAAATGATGTTCTGTCTCAATTATATATTGACTGTGCTACTTATAATTAAGTACATAACCCAATCTTAAATAATTTTATATTGGATTATAAACTATTTATGAGTAGCTACTAAAATTTGCATTGAATTGAACAGTTTTGCATGAATATTAAAGGAAATGTAATTTATATGATTATATCATGCATTAAATTATTGAAGTATCTCCCATGATTCATTTAAATCGTAACTATATAAAAATTTGCACTGCACTGAAATATACTGAGTAATTTACTGTGTAATCCTTTGATTTTGTTTGAATAAAATTCCATGGTTTAATAAGCCAAAGTGACATTTTAGTGAGTGCAAGAACTTGTTGCTTAAAAAAAACAAAAGATAAAAATAAATTGGAACATAATTTCTCTGTTTGTTTAATAGCATTTACTTTTGTAGATTGTCTGAACCTGGAAATCAACGAAAAGTAGTCCCCAACAAATGATTTTGTTTTCTTCCTAATGATTTTGTTTTCTTCCGCACAGCTTAATAGGCAATATTGATACTGTGAATTCATAACTAATTTTCACAGAATATGTGGTTGCATCAAATAAAAAAAAATAACAGCCTAATTAATATTATATGCACAATTTAAGTTTTTTACAGGTTATCTTCAAAATTTGAAATCCACAAATTTAAGTCTGACTCCATAAAATAATAGATTATGCCAAAACCACGAAAAATTAAATGATTTCTCATTATCATTTTTTTCCCCGTAATTATAGCAATCCATGTTGTCATAGAAAATTGACAAAACATTAAAGGGACTATAACCCACACATTTTGGGCAAAAAATAATTTATTTAAAAAATCCATATTAAAGTGAATACTCTGAAAGTGACGATAGTAGTACAAACTTATTGACAAGATTTTTGAAAGATAAATAACCAAAAACATTGTGCAGAAGGTAGTAAACTATTCCAAGGTTTTTGAAATAATGCAGAAAATTTGCATTTTTCTTGCATTTTTACCAATATCTAACTTTCATTTCACCCACTTTTATCATTTTTCTATCCCAACCATGGTAGAAATGCATGAACATGTTGAAAAATTTCACCCAAACTGTAGGCGAGTAGCTTTAAATATTTTGTTAAGAATTTGTGATAAACACAATATACAAACATACTTACTTGTATTATAATATTCACAGTAGGTTTGTATCATCAGAGACTTATACATCATTCAACGAACTGACATAGTTACTGCAGGCAATTACGTCTCAGCAACACTTCAGTGGCAAAAATATTTCTATATCCAGAGCCGAGTATTTTCTCAATTGCCTATTTACCATACAGTATCATTAGTACATTTTTACTGTACTGTTTATTAATATACCGGGGATGTTTATAATGATTCACCACGCATGGTATGTATTGAATGTATTGTATGACTGTTTGTTCTTGCTACCATAACTACATTATTTTTATTATAATGAAGATACATACACTGTCTATAATCATTATCCTGCTATATTTCTGTAATGAAGCTGTCCATTTTTCAATTTGGACAGTACCATTAACTGTTAAAAGGGATGCTTACCGAAAAAATACTGACTGAATGGCGACCAGTGTAGATCATGATCAGACTGCATGGATGTGCAGACTGATCATGATCTACTCTGGTCGCTGAGGCAGAGTTAATCATGTCCAGCATGATTAGAGATAATCATTTCCCTGTGTGCTAAGCAAGGTTTAGTTACTAATGTATTATATAATTTCATTTCATCAACGCAAAAAAATCACACTACCGGTATTTAACATTCTAAGATTTAAGATATAGGTCCATGTTTGGAGAAAAAAGTTTGAACGTCATCAAATCATAGAAAAAAAGCATTATTTTACATGAAAATTTAACAGCACATTTATATTATTTTAAAAGACCATTCTCAATTTACTCATATGTATTGAATTCCGGAAAGGGACTGCATGAAGGGGCCACACTTCTGGACAGTTCAGCAACTTTAAAAACGCATCATTTTTAAGAAGCTGTTACATATCTTCTTTTTGATGCATTCGCAACATCACATGAGTGTTTAAACTTTACATAACTAGGTAAAACATCGTTTTTAACAATTGTTTACATTTATTTCTTTACAAATGACATTCTTATTTAAAGGGGAACAACTCCTTTAGAATATTTTAAGTATACAAATCTGTGGGACAAAACAGTAAAACATGTATTGGACAGATAAGCTGTTGGTCATGATGATGTTCATTTGCTTAAAAAAATCTGTTGTTTTGTGATATACTGCTAAACCTTAACTGCAACAGTTAGTTACTGTAAAGTATATAATCTTTTACTATACTAATTACAGAATTTTTTGCTGTACTAATTACAGTATTTTTACTGTATTAAAAAACAGTATTTTTTTTGTAGTAATAACAGTTATTATTACTACACTAATATCAGTAATTATGTCTCCCACCACACAGTGGTGTGGGAGACATATTGATTTACTCCAGTCTGTGTGTGTGTGTCTGTCTGTCACAAAGCTTGTCCACCCTCTAAGTCGAACATTTCTCATCCGATTTTCACCAAACTTGAACAAAATGTGTTTGGCCATAAGACCTCAGCCAAGTTCGATAACTAGCCAAATCGGTCCAGGCGTCTTGGAGTTATGGCCCTTGAATTACCAAAAATCGGTCTTTTTACTCTTGTCCGCACTCTAATTCGAATATTTCTCATCCAATCTTCACCAAACTTAAACAAAATGTGTTTGACCATGAGAACACGGCCAAGTTCGATAACTAGCCAAATCGGTCTAGGCATTTTGGAGTTACTGCCCTTGAATTATCGAAAAATTGGCCTTTTTACTCATGTCCGCACTCTTAATCAAACATTTCTCATCCGATCTTCACCAAACTTGAACAAAATGTGTTTGACCATGAGACTTCGGCCAAGTTCGATAAATAGCCAAATCAGTCCAGGCATTTTGGAGTTACGGCCCTTGAATTATCGAAAAATTGGCCTTTTTACTCTTGTCCACACTCTAAGTCGAACATTTCTCATCCGATCTTCACCAAACTTGAACAAAATGTGTTTGACCATGAGACCTCGGCCAAGTTCGATAACTAGCCAAATAGGTCCAGGCATTTTAGAGTTACGGCCCTTGAATTACCGAAAAAATCCGTCTGTTTACTCTTGTCCACTCTCTAAGCCGAACATTTCTCATCCAATCTTCACCAAACTTGAACAAAATGTGTTTGGCCATAAGACCTTACCCAGGTTCGATAACTAGTCAAATCCGCCTATGCACTTTTGATTTATGGCCCTTGAATTACTGATTGGATCCACTCATCCAGAGTATCTAATTGGATCCACTCGTCTAAAATATCTAGAGAAACTAACATTTTTCATAGGGGCAGTTGTGGGAGACAATCGCTTTTCTCAAAAGCATCTCTAGTTTTATGTATGAAATTCAATACAGTTGTTGTATGTAGTTATTAAGAAACCTATACTTTGGTGATTTGAATATGTCCAAGTACAACAAGGGTGTCAGACTGTCACAAAAAACACCCGTCTAAATACAAAAATGTATTCAGTTACGTATCATAAAGGTAATAATGTTGATGTTGTATGCCTTGTTAACCCAAAAAGAGAGTAAGATTTTAAGAATCAAGGTATTTGTGAGGTTCCATGTGGGATGAAATTGACAATCGGATCAAAACTGTTTGAATGGACAAGGCTAATTCCGCAGATTTCGAGTAATTCAAGGGCCATAATTGAACTTGGCCGAGATATTATACCCACAAACATTGTCAGCAAGTTCTGTGAAGATCGTATGAAAACTGTTCGACTTAAGGGAGCGGACAAGGCTAAATTTGCAGTTTTTCGAGTAACTCAAGGGATATAATCCAAGAGTGCCTGGGGCTGAGATGTTATGCCCACAAACATTGTCAGCAAGGTTGGTGAAGATCAGATTAAAACTGTCTGACTTAGAATGCAGGCATGCTTTAGGACACCGACCACCCACCCGCCCGCCACGTGTGTTCACATAATACGCCCCACTCTTTCAGAGACACTGGCAGCCATTGAAGGACCTTATAGGTGTAATAACAAAGACTTGAATCTTTAACAATGTGTCTGCATCTGATGCCAAGCATAATAAAACAGGAGGGCCATGATGACCTATATAGCATATTAGTTTATGTAAATCAAGTGACAACCTTGGCAAGGCCAATTTTGACCCTAAGAGGATGACTTCAAAAAGCTTTGTAGAGGACCATTAGACTATACCACATAATTATCATATATACCAGATGTTTAAGCTATGGATCTTGCAGTTTCTAACCAGACAATTAAAAAAAATTATATACATTTTGTATTTCTTTATGAAACAAGTGATACCTGGGTGGGGACAATTTTGTCCCCAGTGGCGGGATTTGAACAAACTTTGTAAAGGAAGACTACAAAAAGCTACAAGCCAAATATCTAAACTCAGACAATATCTAAACCCATTATCCAGGGCTTCAGGTTTTAGACAAGATCTTTTAAATTTTTATGCCCCCAAAGGGAGGCATATAGTTTTTGAACCGTCTGTCCCTCTGTCGGTCTGTCGGTCTGTCAGTCTGTCCGCAATTTTCGTGTCCAGTCCATATCTTTGTCATCGATGGATGGATTTTCAAATAACTTGGCATGAATGTGTACCACAGTAAGATGATGTGTCGCGCGCAAGACCCAGGTCCGTAGCTCAAAGGTCAAGGTCACACTTAGACATTAAAGGATAGTGCATTGATGGGCGTGTCCGGTCCATATCTTTGTCATCGATGGATGGATTTTCAAGTAACTTGGCATGAATGTGTACCACAGTAAGACGACGTGTCGCGCGCAAGACCCAGGTCTGTAGCTCAAAGGTCAAAGTCACACTTAGACATTAAAGGATAGTGCATTGATGGGCGTGTCCGGTCCATATCTTTGTCATCGATGGATAGATTTTCAAATAACTTGGCATGAATGTGTACCACAGTAAGACGACGTGTCGCGCGCAAGACCCAGGTCCGTAGCTCAAAGGTCAAGGTCACACTTAGACATTAAAGGATAGTGCATTGATGGGCGTGTCCGGTCCATATCTTTGTCAACCATGGATGGATTTTCAAATAACTTGGCATGAATGTGTACCACAGTAAGACGACGTGTCGCGCGCAAGACCCAGGTCCGTAGCTCAAAGGTCAAGGTCACACTTAGACGTTAAAGGTCATTTTTCATGATAGTGCATTGATGGGCGTGTCCGGTCCATATCTTTGTCATTCATGCATGGATTTTAAAATAACTACGCATGAATGTGTGACACAGTAAGACGACGTGACGCCCGTAAGACCCAGCTCCTTAGGTCAAAGGTCCTAAACTCTAACATCGGCCATAACTACTCATTCAAAGTGCCATCGGGGGCATATGTCATCCTATGGAGACAGCTCTTGTTTTTCTATGTAAGTCTATGTAAAATGTGTTAACCCAAGGGCAGGGCCACTAACCACCCGCCACCATGATTTGAACAAACTGATGGTGGAGGACCACTGGACAAATCAGTACATGCCATATGTCGGACCACAGGGCATTAGAAGTTAAGACAATACTTTTAAAGTTTTTCCTGTATAAATCTTTAATTATGTAACACAAGTGAACCATATATTCAAAACCCCAGGGTGGGGCTAGTTCTAAACCCAGGGGCATGATTTGCAAACAAAACCTGGTGCATGGCTTCATCAAGAATTCTACACCAAAAGCAAAGTTTCAAACCTACAGCAGCGAAGGGGCAAGTAACCACTTGGCCATGGAGGCCTACTATTCTAAAGGGAGGGAACTCACGTATGTCTGCTACATAAAGTTAGTACATGTACATAGCTGGGAAGTTAAACAGTAATGCACTTTGTCACTAGGTTACATATTTTTCATCACACATCAAGATGCACTTAAGAACATTTCATTACAGGGAAACACAGCTGCAAGATCCGGTGGCTGCTTTTATGATATAATGAGATTATGGTAAAATAAACAGTTCAAGCTGTTTCTATATAAATTAAGGAAAATTAATACATTGTCATGATTGTGATCAAAGAGATTTTTTTGTCCACTCAATCATTCTTTGTTCTCTACTTAATCACACAAATTGTTATTTTTGTAACCTTTTAGGCCTTAGAAGTTCATGCCTTTATATGCATGTTGTTTTCAAATGAGTTGGGTTTTACAGCAAATCGACACAAAAAGGTCATAATGATATCCTCGAATGTTAGTTAGCGATGTCTATGAATAACACAGACAAATTGAATGAACAGTCAAATTAAAGGCCACCACTGTAAAACCTGTGTACAAAGGTCACTATTTTCTTTTCCCACTGTTTATGAAAAACACAGTTAAAACTGAATTTACAGGCAAACCTGTGTTAAAGATCACCTCGAAATAAATGACCACTACTGTAAAACCTGTGTATAAAGGTCACTATTTTCTTTACACATTGTGAAAGAACACTGTAAACAACAAGAGCTGTCAGTGGACAGCGCGCTCGACTATTCTCAGTGCTTGATAGTATAATATAAGCAATAGGTAAAACTTTAACATTACAATAAGCATATTCTAAGTCGAAAAGGGGCCATAATTCAGTCAAAATGCTTGATAGAGTTGCCTCCTCCTTTTTACAGACTGGGGTCATGATGGTAAACAAGTATGCCAAATATGAAAGCAGTATCTCAATGAACTTTGAAAATATTTGGGGTGGTACGCAAACTTTAACATTTATTGTAAGTCGAAAAGGGGCCATAATTCAGTCAAAATGCTTGATAGCATTGCCTCCTCCTTTTCACAGACTGGGGTCATGATGGTAAACAAGTATGCCAAATATGAAAGCAGTATCTCAATGAACTTTGAAAATATTTGGGGTGGTACGCAAACTTTAATATTTATTGTAAGTCGAAAAGGGGCCATAATTCAGTCAAAATGCTTGATAGCGTTGCCTCCTCCTTTTTACAGACTGGGGTCATGATGGTAAACAAGTATGCAAAATATGAAAGCAATATCTCAATGGACTTTGAAAATATTTGGGGTGGTACGCAAACTTCAACATTTGTGTGATGCTAACTGAGTCAGGGGCGAGTAGAATAGCTCCCCTAATAGTCGAGCTAAAACCCATATTTTTCATTTCCAAAGGGTGGTCTTTACAGACATGTTTGCCTGTATTATACAGCATTAATTTATATGGTGCTGTTTTAAAAACATTTTGTGCTGTAATTGTTGGGAAACTAACTTAAAATATTTAACCAGTAACCCTTAAACAGTCAGAAAAATATAGGGGAGCTTTTACTACTAAAATTTGAAACCTGAAATGGCAGTGGTTATTCAAGTTAATGAAATCACTTCAACCCAAGGGTATTAATATATTTCAAAATATCATTCAATTTGTCATTCTTGAATGTACGCACTTATTTTTCCTTGTTTTAAAGAGGAATGTTTCAAATAAAATTTTATGATTTTACCACATTTTTACAGCTTTTGCAACATGGGGTATGAAATTTATTAGATTATCACATTTATATGACTACTGACTGTAGGCGAGTTCTATTTCTCAGATTTATGTCTGATAATGTATGAATTTGCATGGGGAATTCGTTAACCTTCATCCTGCAAAATTTCTAAAATGGACTGGTCTATCATTCAATTTGGACAGTACTAATAAATATTCGAAGGGGTGTTCACTGAAAATTTTCTGACTGAATAGTGAACAGTGTAGAACAAGATGAGCCTGCATGGATGTGCAGGCTCTCATATTGGTCTGCACTGGTTGCAGAGGCAGAATCACTATCTGCCAGCAGGCTAATGGTTAAGGAACTAACATGGCAAGTACAAAATGGTTGTAAATGGTTGGTAGGGGACTAACAAAGGTGACAGTATAATGAAGGAAGGTCGTAGTAGAATAAATGAGACAACAGAATGGAAGATGGTGGAAATTAAAATGCAGGAAAGTGAAAAGTAGAGTAAAGGAAAGGTGACAGTAAGATGGAGGATGGCATCATTGAATGCAAAAAGCAATAAAAAGTAGAATGAAGGCTGGTGACAGTAAAAGGAATGGAAGATGACTTCAGAATGAATGGAAGATGACATCAGAATGAATGGAAGATGACTTCAGAATGAATGAAAGATGACATCAGAATGAATGGAAGATGACTGCAGAATGAATGGAAGATGACATCAGAATGAATGGAAGATGACATCAGAATGAAAGAAAGCAGTAGGATGAAGTAATCTGTCTGTAAGATGTATAGTTTTGTCTAAAAAGAATTGTGACTACAGAACGAAGGTGACAGTAGAAAGAAGAAAGGTGACAGTAGAATGAAGGTGACAGTAGAATGAAGGTAACAGTAGAAAGGTGTCAGTAAAATGAAGGTAACATCACAAACAAAAAATCCACTATTATGGCTATTTCAAGGGCCATAACTCTCTAATAAGCGCTAAGATTATCAAGAAGAATGCCAAGTATGCAAGGTCACATCATGATAAAGACTCAAGCAAGGTTTCATGAATTTACAACAAATACTTTTTGAGCTAGGCACATTATTAGGTGAAAATGTGCATTTTTGACTATTTCAGGGGCCATAACTTTAAAAATAGGGGATGGAGCCAGCCAAAAAACAAGAGGTGCGCAAGTTTATATCATGGTAAAGACTCATGAAGGTTTTCATCCATTTATATCATATACTTTTTGAGCTAGGTGCGTCATAAGGTGAAAATGTGCATTTTTGACTATTTCAAGGGCAATAACTCTGGAAATAGGGGACGGAGGCAGACAAAAAATTTTTTTTTTTTTATTTGGGTTTTACGGCGCACCAACACAGTATAGGTTATATGGCGCCAAACAGGACTACAAATTTTGGTTCCACATCTCATTTACATCGAAATAAAAACATAAGGTATGGAATCAAAATTTGCATCCTGCTGGAATCACAGAGTTACTGCAAAACCAAGTGTTAAGACCCTATTAGTCGCCTCTTACGATCATGCAAGGGTAAGGCAGTGGTTCCAATTCTTTTCATACACAGATTGTCCCAGAACCACATGGGGCGGCAGACAAAAAAATACTAGGTTTAATCAATTTATATGAAATACTTTTTGAGTTAGGCGCGTCACAAGGTGAAAACGTGCATTTTTGACTATTTCAGGGGCCATAACTCTGGATATAAGGGGCTGACCCAGATGAAAAGTAGAAGGTGCGCAAGTTCATATCATGATAAAGACTCATGTAAGGTTTAATCAATTTATATTAAATACTTTTTGAGCTAGGTGCGTCACAAGGTGAAAATGTGTATTTTTTACTATTTCAGAGGCTATAACTCTAGAAATAGGGGGCGGAGGCAGATGAAAAATAAGAAATGCACAAGTTCATATCATGATTAAGACTCATGCAAAGTTTCATGAATCTATATCAAATATTTTTTGAGCTAGGTGTGTCATGAACTTTGGATGGACGGACAAGACCAAATCTATATGCCACTCATGGTGGGGGTGGGGGTGGGGTGGGGGGGAGCACAAAAACTGAATGTAATTGTTGTATAGAAGCTGTTACTCTAGGCAGGTTGACTTCTCAGAAAAATATCTACTGTTACATTGATCCACCTAATCCATAACAGGGTTTTTCGTGAATTGGGCTTTATTTTTCAGTATTTAAATGTAAACTATACATCATTCTAAAGATCTATGACAGCAGTAGTAGGATCTTTTTTTTTTAATTCTAAGGTATCCTTAACCCTTACCCTGCTAAATTTCTATGATGAACTTGTCCATCTTTCAATTTGTACAGTACCATTAACTGCTATAAAGGGGTGCTTACCAAAAAGATACCGACTGAATGGCAAACGGTGCAGATCATGATCAGGCAAACAGTGCAAATCATGATCAGACTGCGTGGATGTGCAGGCTGATCATGATCTACACTGGTCGCAAATGTAGAATCAATTGTGTCCAGCATGATAAGTGTTAATATCGTCAAGTATATGGCCTAAAATATCATTTTTCCAGTGTAAAAATTCAGCAACTTAAAAAAAAAATCTGAAACATTACAAAATTTTGCTTAAGTGCTAACTGAGATATCTTGAAAAATTTATAACAATCCATTCACAATTACAGACTTAATTAATTTCTTTTAAAGTTTGTTTGTCAAAAATGGCAGAATCTGGCAATGAAAAATACCCCTATCAAAATCATTTGACAATCAAAATAAATCAAGATTTTTTTAGAAATTGCAAAGTTCAACTGCATTTCCATTTCTAATTTAAACAGTGGCTGTGAATACAGGCCCCATGTTCACAAAACATTTTCAGTCCCAGCTGAGTTTGATAATGAAACTTTATTTCTCATTTATATCTAAATAGTATGGAAGCGTCCTGGTGCCAGCAGAGAGATTTAAATTTGTCATACATACGACTTACTATCTCCTACGTAGGAGTTAGTATCTCCTACGTAGGAGTTAGTATCTCCTACGTAGGATATAGTATCTCCTACGAAGGACATAGTATCTCCTACGTAGTACTTAATATCTCTTACGTAGGACATAGTATCTCCTACGTAGGACATATTAAGTACTACGTAGGAGTTAGTATCTCCTACGTAGGACTTAGCATCTCGTACGTAGTACTTAGTATCTCCTACGTAGGACTTAGTATCTCCTACGTAGGAGTTAGTATCTTCTACGTAGTACTTAGTATCTCCTACGTAGGAGTTAGTATCTCCTACGTAGGACTTAGTATCTCCTACGTAGTACTTAGTATCTCCTACGTAGGAGTTAGTATCTCCTACATAGTACTTAGTATCTCCTACGTAGGAGTTAGTAACTCGTACGTATGTCACTGACTAAAAGACTCTCAAGCATGCGCAATGGAACAATATACTCGTGTGTACTATTATTTAGTAAGGATTATCTGATTATCTGATACCGGTAGATTACATATTTGTAAATAATTAAACATCTCCCTTCTTTCACTGTCTCACACAAACTTCGTAAGTATGAATTAAAGACATATTTGACCAAGTTCTGAATTTGACAGATGAAGTAGTCAATAAATTTGTTTTAATAGATATTTTTGAACATTTTATTTTGTTGTTGTTGGGTATAGTCACACTGCGCTACCCACAAGGTGCACTTCTAGGCATTGCTTCAGGCATGGGCAGACATCAGGTTACAGCCGCCGACATTCCATAAGCCAACCGGGCAGTATATGAGCATGAAGAATTGAAACATGTCATGTGAGGTTTCGAACCTTTACCATTCGGCTATGGAGGCCTCTCTTGAAATTATGTAGAGAGTTCAAAAATATGATTTAAGTATATCATGAAAGTTACTAAATATAATTACCGCAAGTTATTGTTTTGACCGATTGTGTGATTTGATTGATAAACTTTCTCTCAATAAAGGCACTGACCTACAAATTTTGGCTAAAAATGCTCTTTCTTTAAAATTGAAGTTCGGTCATACATACTATGGACATTAAAATTCGAGTTTTTATTTCTAAACTATCCTTAATCTACTCAATCAAGGAAAAAAGATGCCAGAGCCGGGAATCTAACCCGGGCCGCCACGGCAATGAAAATTTTCCTGCTGTCTTTAAAAATTTACACCACGGAGGAATATGTATACAATGACCCTTGAATGTAGATATTTAATAATTAGGCAGTTTACCTCAGTAAAACGTTACAAACGCTTTTCAATTTCCAGTGTAAAAGATAGTTAAGACAACTAGTTTTCGTGTGTTTCAATGACATATAATCTGTAAGTAATTGATTTAAAGCTTTCTTAAGCGGTATTAGCATTAATTTTTTGATACTGGTACCTAAAATTTCTCTTTTTTCTGTTGTCGTATGATCTCAAGGACAGTGCCTAATAAACAATATTTATTAGGTGTTGAGCTGCGCCATGAGAAAACCAACATAGTGGCTTTGTGACCAGCATGGATCCAGACCAGCCTGAGGATCCGCGCAGTCTGGTCAGGATCCACGCCGTTCGCTTTTAAAGCCTATTGCAATTAGAGAGACCATTAGTGAACAGCATGGATCCTGACCAGACTGTGCGAATGCACAGGCTGGTCTGGATCCATGTTGGTCACAAAGCCACTATGTTGGTTTTCTCATGGCACGGCTCAATTTTCTTTTTCTACATTCAGGTCAAGCATTAACTAGTTACAGGAAATTACTGTAACTGCATCTAAAGCATGATTTAACATGATAATAAACTGTTGATACTTTTTTGTTTCAAACACTCATTTCTACTTTATTTGCATATTAAAGATGATACATTTATGAAGTTTATTAAGGTATAAAGTTCATTAACACCTCTCCCATTCATCTGTTAATAAAAGGTACTCATTGGCAAGCACTTCATTATACAGACTGTGAAGGTCATACAGGATATTCTATGATCCAGGGCACTGGAGTCAATCAAGTTCATTAACACCTCTCCCATTCATCTGTTAATAAAAGGTACTCATTGGCAAGCACTTCATTATACAGACTGTGAAGGTCATACAGGATATTCTATGATCCAGGGCACTGGAGTCAATCAAGGGTTATGTTACATCATGAACACATTTGCAATGATCTCTAATGAGTTGGTGATTATTACCTGCGGCCTGAAGGCCGCAGGTATATTGGAATGCAACAAGTAGTATAGCACATGGGGACTGGGTGATTTCACGTGACTTTTTACCGATATGTGATTGGCTTATCGCATTTATGGAACGCAGTTTTTGCAATATAGCTAGCACTCTATATGATATATAGAATGATTGTGACCTGAATTCCTCATTCATTATTTCATATGATTTATTCAAACTTTCAGCAATGATCAATATTGATACCTTATTGTGCATAAGGGTTTTTATGTTAATTGCTATTAGGCCTAAAAAAATCTTTGTTTCCGGTAATATGCTAAAAAAAATTAGGGTAGGTAGGTCGGAATTTTTTTTTTTTGGAATTTCTTTTTATTAAGGGAGACTTTTCGGAAATTATTTTTGTGTCAAAAAATGACTACAAATAAGGGGGTTATGCCTTTAGAGCATCAGTAAGTTGATTTCTAACATCACTCACCATGTTTAAAGCATAAAAACTGCAGTGTTTAGCAACTTTTTGTTAAGGGTCTTAGGGTCGGGCCAAAAATTTAGGGTAGGTCGGGATACCGGAAACGAACAATTTTCTTTACGCCTTATGGTCCTGTGTTGTCAAGCAAGTCCAGGTGAAGGCATGAATCACATTTGTGAAAGCTCTAGTAAAGTATTTCAATAGTCAAGGAATGCGACCAGTTGAGCTAAAAGTTAGGTTATACATGAAAGGGAAATATAGTTAGTTTTGCTCAAAACATTAACTTTCAGAATTAAGAAATACATAGTTCATATATCTACTTGTAAGTCATGTAGAATGGAGTAATATTTCTTACATTAAAGCGTAATGGTATAATAAAAACAAAACAAGTACGTTATTCACCCATAAGTTACTATCAACAATTTCTGGTCTGTATAACTTCTGGCCGCAGGAAACCTTTCGACTTGTTATAGCTGGAATGAAAACTGCCTAGCTCAGATCGCATTTGTCCAGTCGTTAGAGTCAGAGGTAAGAGGTATTAATTTTATTTTCAGAAAGTGGTATCATAGACTAGCTCCTAGACTATGATATATCTTTTTACATTTTTATGATTGAATGTAGTGAACTGAGCCAGTCTATATCCTATGTCCAATATCATGATAATTTCAACATCAGTCCTGTGTGAAAATCTCTAAAATAGACTGGCTTTTGTCTCTATGAAATTGAATTCGTCAAAAAAGGAAAAAAATATAGAAATACAGTTATTATCAGTCTAGTGGCTAGTCTAGTGGTATCAGAGAGGAAAGTGATTTACATTTAATGACTCTAACGACTGATGCGAGTCTATAGTGTTCCGAAAAACTAATGTCAAATCAACTTGTGGTCCGACGGTTTTGCTTTCTTTTACATGGTGTGTGTATCTTCTATATAATGTATATGTTGTGAAAAAGAGGAAGAATAGAATAGTATTTAAATAAAGTGAAGCATTTTTTGACAGTAAAATCTTTTAATTACCGAATATCACGGAATTTGTAGGTTTCAGTCTTTAAATCTGGTTATCCTTTGTTTTGTTAAGTGTATGCCTAGAGAGAAGAAATTAAGGACGAGTAACTTGGTAAACATGATTTATTCCCCTTTATCGCTCTTCACAGTAGAGGCTATTTTTTTAATATAAGAGCTAATTTCATGCGAAATAACATTTACAATTTTGTTTGATCAGAGTGACTAGATAAAAGAATAACTGACTAGTTGAAACTAACGAAATGTTACAGAACATTGATAATCATGTCAAGCAATCAGGTCTATATGAATTCATTCCTTGTTATTGGTTAGAAACAGTGGTTAAGAGATAATTTCACTGATTGCAATGAAAAGTTATTTATTTAGGCACCTTCTCGAGACAACACATAAAATACAAGAATGTAAATAGTTTAGAAAATAAATCAAATATTGCAATAAATGCCATTTATCAGCACGCAATTAAAAAGTCAACCAGCAATGTTCAACTAGAAAATGCTTTTGTAAAAAAGCGCATGTCTCCCCCAATGCAACGTCCTATAGGCAAGAAGTCAATAGGGGTCAGGAGCGAAAGTCAAAGAGACACTGATGGTTGGCTGCAATAGGGACCATCTACCTGGCATGTCCAGTCATCCTGCTAAATTTCAACACTCTTGGCCTAGTGGTTCTCAAGTCACTGTTCAGGCTCCTGTGACCTTGACCTTTGATCAAATGACCTCAAAATAAATAGGGGTCATCTACTATGCATGTCCAATCATCCTATTAAGTTTCAACATTGTAGGTCAAGTGGTTCTCAAGTTATTTCCAAAAAATGATTTTACATGAACAGGCCACTGTGACCTTGACCTTTAATAGACTGACCCCAAAATCAATAGGGGTCATCTACTCTGCATGTTCAATAATCCTACGAAGTTTCAATATTCTGGGTCAAGTGGTTCTCAAGTTATTGATCGGAACTGGTTATCAATGTTCAGGCCCCTGTGACCTTGACCTTTAACGGAGTGACCCCAAAAACAATAGGGGTCATTTACTCTGCATGAACAATCATCCTATGAAGTTTCAACATTCTGAGTTGAGAGGTTCTCAAGTTATTGATTGGAAATGGTTTTCCATGTTCTGGCCCCTGTGGCCTTGACCTTTAACAGAGTGACCCTAAAATCGTTAGAGGTCATCTACTCTGCATGACCAATCATCCTATGAAGTTTCATCATTCTGGGTCAAGTGGTTCTCAAGTTACTGACCGGAAATGGTTTTCAATGTTCAGGCCCCTGTGACCTTGACCTTTCACAGAGTGACCCCAAAATAGTTAGGGGTCATCTACTCTGCATGACCAATCATCCTATTAAGTTTCAACATTCTGGGTCAAGTGGTTCTCAAGTAACTGACCGGAAATGGTTTTCAATGTTCAGACCCCTGTGACCTTGACCTTTGATGGAGTGACCCCAAAATCAATAGGGGTCATCTACTCTTCATGACCAATCATCCTATGAAGTTTCAACATTCTGGGTCAAGTGGTTCTCTAGTTATTGATTGGAAATGGTTTTCAATGTTCAGGCCCCTGTGACCTTGATCTTTGACAGAGTGACCCCAAAATCAATAGGGGTCATCTACTCTTCATGACCAATCATCCTATGAAGTTTCAACATTCTGGGTCAAGTGGTTCTCTAGTTATTGATCGGAAATGGTTTTCAATGTTCAGGCCCCTGTGACCTTGACCTTTGACGGAGTGACCCCAAAAACAATAGGGGTCGTCTACTCCAGCAGCCCTACAACCCTATGAAGTTTGAAGGTTCTAGGTCAAATGGTTCTCCAGTTATTGCTCGGAAATGAAGTGTGACGTACGGACGGACGGAAGGACGGACAGGGCAAAAACAATATGTCTCCTAGGGGAGACATAATTAACACATGTACTGGAAACGCGAGTAGGACCACAGAACTCTGTAGCGACCCAAAATAGGAACCCTTACATATGAGTTACTAAGTCCTACGTAGGAGATACTAAGTCCTACGTAGGAGATACTATGTCCTACATAGGAGATATTAAGTACTACGTAGGAGATACTAAGTCCTACGTAGGAGATAATAACTCCTACGTAGTACTTAATATCTCCTACGTAGGAGATACTATGTCCTAACTAGGAAATATCAAGTACTACGTAGGAGATACTATGTCCTACGTAGGAGAAACTAAGTCCTACGTAGGAGATACTATGTCCTACGTAGGAGATATTAAGTACTACGTAGGAGATAATATGTTCTACGTATGAGATACTAAGTACTACGTAGGAGATACTAAATCCTACGTAGGAGATACTATGTCCTACGTAGGAGATACTTAGTCCTACGTAGGAGATAGTAAGTCGTACGTAAGACAAATTTAAATCTCTCTGCTGGCACCAGGACGCTTCCATAAAATAGCATGTTTAAGACTAAATTTTAAGTTAATAACTATTTTAAAGTGACTATTCGGTATTGATGGTCAGTCTCATTTGGAATTTAAGCTTGAAGTTTTAGTAAAATTGATATTAAAATTTTAAACTCAAACTCAGCTGGGACCGAAAAATGTTTTGTGAACACGGGGCCAGGCCTCCACAGTCTGGCTCTCCCAAGTGGTCTTCATAAACAGGGTGTGACTACATTAAAATTGTACTCCACAATTTATGTTTTGTTTATCAATCTAAATTTGGTACAAAAGTTCTTACCATGACAAACATGAAAACTTTTGATTTATTTGTAGATGCTAAGTTAATTTATGCAAATTACATTCTATCTGACATAAGTTCATTTCAAGCTGTATTTTGCACCATATGACTTGAATGTGTGAATTATTTATTTAAATACTGTACTTAATAGAACACAGGTTTTTGTTTTTTTATCACATAAGAACTGTATTTTTTAACTTAATATGCATACAATTTTGGCTACCAGATATTATGTTCAAAATTAACCATTTACCCTATCTATAGAACCTTTTTTGACTATAGAATTATAGTATCTATACACACATCATGGCAAGCATTTAAACATGTTTAATTACACTTTGGGCATTCGCTGAACAATGACTATTTAGTTTCAGTTGGTCTCTGCTTGAAAGGCCAGTAACTACAAGAAGGGTAGTGTACACAATGGTCGGCTATACATAAAAGTTTCAGTACCCTTAACACAAAACTCATTTTCTTCCGTAGCATAGCAACTGTAACAAAAAGAAGAGCTGTTTGTAAGATACATATGCCCCCTCCAGGCCCTCCCCCTACACCCCATTACCTGTCAGAGGTAACCCCTCCCCCCACACCCCATTACCTGTTGGAGGTAACCCTCCCCCCACACCCTATTACCTGTTGGAGGTAACCCTTCCCCCCACCCCCAATTACCTGTCTGAGGTAACCCCTCCCCCCACACCCATTACCTGTCGGAGGTAACCCCTCCCCCCACACCCCATTATTTGTCGGAGGTAACCCCTCCCCCCACACCCCATTACCTGTCGGAGGTAACCCCTCCCCCCACACCCCATTACCTGTCGGAGGTAACCCCTCCCCCCACACCCCATTATCTGTCGGAGGTAACCCCTCCCCCCACACCCCATTATCTGTCGGAGGTAACCCCTCCCCCCACACCCATTACCTGTTGAGGTAACCTCCCCACACCCATTACTGTCGGAGGTAACCCCTCCCCACACCCATTACGTCGGAGTACCCCTCCCCCACCCCATTACCTGTTGGAGATAACATGATGTGTAATTTTTAGTCCAGATTATGCTGTGACATTAATCTTTGACCAAATGGCCCGAAAAATAAAAGGAGTCAACTACTTATCATTATCCCATGAATTTTTGTTGCCATAAAACGAAGAACTTAAAGACAGATACTGACAGAAAACTATTTTTAGTCTCAAGGCGTTTGTGACCTTGACTTTTGACTTAATACAACCTTAAACAATTGGAGTCATCTGCTTGTCATAAGCAACCATTCTAGAAAGTTTGACAGCCACAAATTAAAGCCTTCTCCAATTATTAATCTGAAACAGTTTTAAGTTTCAAGGCCAGCAGTTTTTTCTCACAAGACAGCATGACCCTGACCTTTGATATACTCACCTTCACAACATCCACTGACCACAGGCTACATCCACTGACCACAGGCTATCATCCTTTGAAGTTCAACTAATGTAGATCAGAGTTTTCCAGTTATTGATCAAAAACCATTTTCAATCTCAAGATCTCTGTGACCTTTGACATACTGACCTCGAAACAAGAAGGGCTCATAGAGTACTGATCCACAGGCAATCACCCCATGCAGTTTGACAGCCCCAGGCTCAAGTTTTTTCCAAGTCAACTGACCAACCAACATGAGCAAAACAGTATACCTCTTCTTTTCAAAAAGACGACTGAATAGAAGGTGTGTCTTGACCCCTGCACTGCTATGGAGGACGAGGTGTGATATGACAAATTACTTATACATGCCATTGTTCTGCAAAGATTGTCTAAAAACGTGTGTAAAAACAAACCTTTCATTTTACAAATACACTTACAAAGGAAAGAGGCAAAAGAGAGGAAGAAATTCTTGTATTTTCTTCATATTTTTATTTCTGTTTAGTCTTTACAGCATCATTTGATTGTTTTGACTTGCTGTCTGAGGTCGATGGAGCAGTGACAACGCTGAATGCCTTTGCCTCTACTGACTTCACCTTCTGTGTAATCTCCTGTTCAATGTTAGCCTTGATTGCCTTGTCCAAACCCTGCAATATGTATGCATATGTGTAATATTTTCATGTCCTAACCTTGCAACACATTATCATGCATATGTGTAACTCTTTCATGACCAAAATCTCATTAACTGTCTTTTAGCCTGAAATTACATAAAACATTATACTAACTGAAAGCCATCTTCCCCGCATGAATCAGAGATAGACGATAAAAGACATCTTTTACTACCAGTAAGTGCTCATGAAAAATATTTGCTTAACCATTATCATGCTGGACACAACTGATCCCGCCTTTGCGACCAGTGTAGATTATGATCAGCCTGCACATCTGTGCAGTCTGATCAAGATCTGCACTGTTCACCATTCAGTCAGTATCTTTTTAAGGGTAAGGGTTAACCATGGGATTGAGCTCTCAACATCTTGTGTGGATTTTCTCTCCATGCCTGAAAAGAACTTATGAGGGTTTTTTCCCCATCATAAAAAAAAGCTGGATAGTGGTCTTGTGACCTTAACTGCGTCGGTGTGACTTTAAACCAAACAAAAACTAGAACAGTCAAAGGAGTGAGGAATAATACCCCCATAATATGGCCCTGTCACAGAAGTAAGGCAAATTTTAAGTTGGAAAGGGGCCATAACTACGTCAAAAAATGAAGGTTTGTATCTTAAGTCGAACTTGACCTGATTTTTATGATGTTACACCTGTGTACCAAAAATTATTTTAATCTATCAAGCCTTTTATGAGTTATTGTCCAGAAACAATGAGTTTTAAGTTGGAAAGGGGTCATAACTATGTCAACAAGAGGACCATGATGGTCCTGAATCGCTCACCTCTTCCCACATGATCCAGTTTTGAGTATGACGTTGTTTTTTCTATTCTTTGACACAGTGACCTAGTTTTTGAGCTCATGTGACCCAGTTTTGAACTTGACCTAGATATTATCAAGATAAAAATTCTGACCAATTTTCATGAAGATCCATTGAAAAATATGGTCTCTAGAGAGGTCACAAGGTTTTTCTATTATTTGACCTATTGACCTAGTTTTTTAAGGCACATGACCCAGTTTCAAACTTGACCTAGATATCATCAAGGTGAACATTCTGACCAATTTTCATGAAGATCCATTCAAGGGTATGGCCTCTAGAGAGGTCACAAGGTTTTTCTATTTCAAGACCTACTGACCTAGTTTTTGATCGCAGTTGACCCAGTTTCAAACTTGACCTAGATATCATCAAGATAAACATTCAGACCAACTTTCATACAGATCCCATGAAAAATATGGCCTCTAGAGACGTCGCAACGTTTTTTCATTATTTGACCTACTGACCTACTTCTTAACGGCACGTGACCCACTTTCGAACTTGACCTAGCTATCATCAAGATGAACATTCTGACCAATTTTTATGGAGATCCATTCACAAGTATGGCCTCTAGAGAGGTCACAAGGTTTTTCTATTTTTAGACCTAATGACCTAGTTTTTGACCGCACATGACCCTGTTTCGAACTTGACCTACATATCATCAAGATGAACATTCAGACCAACTTTCATGAAGATCCATTGAAAAATATGGCCTTTAGAGAGGTCACAAGGTTTTTCTATTATTTGACCTACTGACCTAGTTTTTGACGGCACGTGACCCACTTTCGAACTTGACCTAGATATCATCAAGATGAACATTCAGACCAACTTTCATACAGATCCCATGGAAAATATGGCCTCTAGAGATGTCACAAGGTTTTTCTATTTCTATTCCTTTTGACGGCATGTGACCCACTTTCGAACTTGACTTAGATATCATCAAGGTGAACATTCTGACCAATTTTCATGAAGATTTCATGAAATATATGGCCTCTAGAGAGGTCACAAGGTTTTTCTATTTTTAGACCTACTGACCTAGTTTTTGACCGCACGTGACCCAGTTTCGAACTTGACCTAGATATCATCAAGATGAACATTCAGACCAACTTTCATACAGATCCCATGAAAAATATGGCCTTAAGAGAGGTACAAGGTTTTTCTATTATTTGACCTACTGACCTAGTTTTTGATGGCACATGACCCATGACCTAGTTTTTGATGGCACGTGACCCAGTTTCGAACTTGACATAGATATCATCAAGGTGAACGTTCTGATCAATTTTCATGAAGATCTTGTGAAATATATGGCCTCTAGAAAGGTCACAAGGTTTTTCTACTTTTAGACCTACTGACCTAGTTTCTGACCGCACGTGACCCAGTTTCGAACCTGACCTAGATATCATCAAGGTGAACATTCTGACCAATTTTCATGAAGATCTTGTGAAATATATGGCCTCTAGAGATGTCACAAGGAAAAGTTTACGCACGGACGGACGGACGGACGCACGGACGGACGACGGACACCGCGCGATCACAAAAGCTCACCTTGTCACTTTGTGACAGGTGAGCTAAAAATTGGAGGTTTGTAGGCAAAGTCTAACTGGACCTTTACCTTATGACGTTACACCTGTGTATCAACATTTATTTAAATTTGTCCAGCCTTTCATGACTTATTGTCCAGAAACCATTAAAATCAATGGACCGGCCGTCACACTGACCAACCGACAAGCTCACTCCTATATACCCCCCAAAACTTTGTTTGTGTGGGTATAATAATATCATCTTACTTTAAACCTTACCCTGCTAAATTTCTAAAATGAACTTGTCCATCTTTCAACTTGGACAGTACCATTAAGTGTTTAAAGGGGTGCTTACCAAAAAGACACTGACTGAATGGCAAAAGATCTTGATCAGACTGCATGGATGTACAGGCTGATCATGATCTACACTGGTCGCAAGGCAGAATCAATTTTTTTTAAGGGTTAAAGTTTTTAACTTCACGCAATATTTTTCAAATGATGAAACTTATTGTCCAGTTGGAGAATTATAAAAAATAAATTGGTAAAACGATCAAATAAAACATAAAGAAAAACTAGAAATGTGTCCATGGGACACAGATGCCCCCACTACATGACATTAAAATGACAATTTTTTCCCAGGTCAGGGGCCAAAAAGGTCAGGGGCCAAAAATGACAATTTTTCCCAGGTCAGGGGCCAGAACTCCTACAATACTGAATGAATCCGGATGCGAAACCCCAGGTGCACAACTGCACATGCTGACCAACATTCCTGTAAACTTTGGTGACTCTAGGTCAAATACTTTTGGAGCTACGCACGACACATTAAAATGACCAATTTTTTGCTAAGTCAGGGGCCATAACTCCTTCATGACTGGATGAATCCGGATGCAAAACCCCAGGTGCACAACTGCACATGCTGACCAACATTCCTGTAAACTTTGGTGACTGTAGGTCAAATACTTTTGGAGCTATGCGCGACACAACATTAAAATGACCATTTTTTTACTAAGTCAGGGGCCATAACTCCTACATGACTGGATGAATCCGGACGCAAAACCCCAGGTGCACAACTACACATGCTGACCAACATGCCTGTAAAGTTTTGTGAATCTAGGTCATATACTTTTGGAGCTAGGCGCAACACAACATTAAAATGACCAATTTTTATAAAGTCAGGGGCCATAACTTCTACATGACTGAATGAATCTGGACGCGATACCCCAGGTGCACAACTACACATGCTGACCAACATTCCTGTAAAGTTTTGTGACTCTACGTCATATACTTTCAGAGCTACGCGCGACACAACATTAAAATGACCAATTTTTACAAAGTCAGGGGCCATAACTTCTACATGACTGAATGAATCCGGATGCGAAACCCCAGGTGCACAACTACACATGCTGACCAACATTCCTGTAAAGTTTTGTGACTCTACGTCAAATACTTTCAGAGCTACGCGCGACACAACATTTTCGGACGGACGGACAAGAGCAAATCTATATGCCCCCCCCCCAAAGTGGTGGGGGCATAAAAAGTACTTTACACTGCTTCAACTTTGAAATAGTCTAAATAGTCACTGTGATTAACCATGCTTCTTGAGATCTAGAAGTTTTACTTTTTCATCAATGTAAAAACATTTAATTACAACAAGATCTGACACTAATATTGATAAATAAACCCCACAGCGCCTTGACCTTTGACCTGGTGACTTTGACCTTTGACCTGGTGACCCCAAAGTCAGTAGGGGTCGTGTACTCAATAAGTACTATCAGCATGTGAAGTTTGAAGGTCCTGGGTGCAGTTGTTCGCGAGTAAAGTGCCTTCATGCAAAAAGTTAATGTTGTGATGAACAAACAAACTAACAGACGGACAGTAAGTAAACTGTTGAAAACTAATATGCCTCCTTTCGGGGGCATAAAAATAGTATCAGCAAAAAAGTACCTTTTTCAGTTTTGCTTGCTCCAAAATCTTTGCTTTCTTTGGTGCTATATATCGTGCTGCAAGTAAAGAACAAAATTCTGTTGTAAAAAACTTAATCTTTCTTGTGATTACTTTGTTGAAAGCAATATTATTGGTCTAAATAAAACATTTATTTATAGGTCAATACCGCCATATTTAAATATAAATTTTAACAAAGTGTCACAGGTGAGTAAAGAATGCAGTCTGAGGCTTCTATGGCTTCAGAATACATAAAATTTCTGATGCTTGAACAGCACCGCATATATTAAAATTGCAGAAGTAAATTATGTGCCACAATCCCTAGTTTTAAAATGAAATTTGGGAATTAATGTCAAATTCCTGCAAGGGTATTATTTATGTAGATCAAACAGTTAGGATATTTTCAGACTGCATTACGGTAATTAAGTGGGTTTGATGATACGTCACATGCATCTGGATGAGAATTGAGTATTTTGATTCTATAAATGTGAGTTTTGATACGTATTAAAGGAAAAGTATACTGCATATTTTGCAAATTTAATCAGGTATTTACACAAATATGTAGCTTATCTGCTGCTCTGATAGTAATCTGTGAAACACTAGAAATTACAAAACAATACAATTCATAACTTTAACATATCCAAAACATTGTGGAATGATACTTATTTCACTTGGGTATTGATTACATTTTACTCGGACTTTATCATAGACTCCCTGTATAAAATCTCAAACTTTTAACTAAAATAAAGGTATCAAATCGAAATAATATTTCAATGAAACTTCAATGTTTTGTTGTTTGTAGCATCATCTGGAGCATGTGCAGTGTAAAAATTTCCATGTATTTATTCAAATTATTGCATTTTTAAAAACCAATATTGGAACATAACTTGTTTATTCTCTGCAATTATCTAGCCATTAATTACTCAACTCCACTGGAGTGGATTTATCTATGTTCTGATATTTTATAGTTGCAATTTCTCTACGTCAGGAAGGACAACAACCATGCACTCAATAATCATATTGCTTTCCTAAGCAATTTTAATTTTATACTGATAACCGGATCTCGAGGCAGCCTATTTACCCCTAGACACTTCTTTCTACGACTAAAAAATGCAAGTGCATCATATCATGAGTAAACAGATAAATCTACTGTTTAAAAAAAAAGACATTTTTAAAAGAACGAAAATGATAAATTTGACGCGAAAACATATTGCACTTCCAAAAAAGTCACCTTAAAATGCATTCTAAACTAAAATATATTTTAATGAAATAATACCTCCTTTCTTCATCTGTTGTTTCTTCTGTCTATTCTTTTCTTTTCTTAAATTAAAACCTTTAGATTTCAGTTTATTTGCGCCTTGAGCCATGGTTAACGTGCGAGATAATTTGTTTACTTTTCTTTACTTCCTGTTTCGAGCGGTATGACTGATTAGCGAAATCTAGTAGATTTCGCGAAATCTAATCAAATTAGCGAAATCTAAACATAAAATTTAAACTAATGAATATTTTTAAAAATCGTTTTAAGCTTTTATTAAAGATATAAATTTACGTGTGTATGCCAATTTTCAAGAAAAAATATTTATATTTAAGGTGTTTTTGAAGCGAAAAACGTATACGGGTCTAGATTTCGCCCGATTCTACATGCGCGGAAATCTCAAGTTTCAGGCAAAATCAAATTGTAAAATCTAAAGTGATGATTTTTTTCCCTAAATCTTTTTAGGTTTTTATTAAGAATATATTTATAAGTTTGGATTACATTTTTCAAGAAAAAGTATTTATATATATGTTGGTTTTGAAACGAAAAACGTATTCGGGTGATGATTTCGCCAGAGTTTGTATGGGCAGAAATTTAAAATGGCAGGCAAAATCTAGACATAAAATTTAAACTAATAAATATTTTTAAAAATCATTTTAAGCTTTTATTAAAGATATAAATTTACGTGTGTATGCCAATTTCCAAGAAAAAATATTTATATCTAAGGTGTTTTGAAGCGAAAAACGTATACAGGTCTAGATTTCGCCCGATTCTACATGCGCGGAAATCTCAAGTGTCAGGCAAAATCAAGATGTAAAATCTAAAGTGATGAATTTTCTTTCTAAATCTTTTTAGGTTTTTATTAAGAATATATTTATAAGTTTGCATGTTCATTTTCAAGAAAAAGTATTTATATATAAGGTGGTTTTGAAACGAAAAACGTATATGGGTGATGATTTCGCCAGAGTTTATATGGGCAGAAATTTAAAGTGGCAGGCAAAATCTAGACATAAAATTTAAACTAATGAATATTTTTAAAAATCGTTTTAAGCTTTTATTAAAGATATAAATTTACGTGTGTATGCCAATTTTCAAGAAAAAATATTTATATTTAAGGTGTTTTTGAAGCGAAAAACGTATACGGGTCTAGATTTCGCCTGATTCTACATGTGCGGAAATCTCAAGTGTCGGGCAAAATCAAGATATAAAATCTAAAGTGATGAATTTTCTTTCTAAATCTTTTTAGGTTTTTTTAAAGAATATATTTATAAATTTGCATGTCACGTCAAAAGTATTTAAAGATATGGTGGTTTTGAAACGAAAAACGTATACGGGTGATGATTTCGCCAGAGATTATGTGCGCAGAAATCATGTGGCAGGCAAAATCTAGACATATAATTGAAACTAATGGATATCTTTTGAAAATCATTTTAAAGTTTTATTCAGAATAAATTTCTGCATGTGCATGTCTATTTTCAGAAAAAATATTTATATTTAGTATGATTAATAACATATACTAGAGCTGATTTCGCCTGATTTTATATGCGCTGAAATCTCAACTGAGAGGCAAAATCAAATCTTAAAATTTTAAGGAATGTGTCAGACAGAATCGAGACATGTATTCAAATCGTATATTATAAGTTTGTATTATTTATTGTATATTATATCGAAAAATAGTATTGTTTTGTATAACGTATACGGGTGTACCTTGATGCATTATTCCAATATTAAATCTAAATTGGGTTTTAAAGTTGCTACTTATTTTCGTAATAATTTGGTAATTTAATCAAATAAGGAAGGTGTGATAAAAATTGGACCGTGTTGCAGTGGGACAGTGTTACATGCAATGCACGCGGTGACAATATTCAACACAATACACACATCGTATGCCATGATTTTTATTACAATCAAAGTCATAAATAGATTCTAGTAGTTATGCAAAATTCATAAAAGACAAATATATTTACAGACACATTTTAAAAAACTTTCTCCACAACGAGTCTTTCATTCATTTACGCCTGACAATACTCCTTGGCATTGTTGATTGAAAGCAATGAATTATAGCACTGCGTAATTTAATAAGTCCACTCGTCCCCGGATGCACATGATCTTGACAATAAGAGTTGGATACTTAATCCTTTTTCCTAAATCCACGTAGTCTTCTTTAAGATATTATATATATAATATGAATATGTATATATAATATGAATGAAATTAAGAAAATGGGCTACGTTCTAAACATATAACTTCAATATAGTTCTTAGACAGCCATTTTCATATGGAAATATATTAATGAAAAATAAATTGTAAATATGAATAATTACTGTTTGTTACATGTAATAATTTAATAATTGTCAAATGATATAGATCGGCACAATTTTGACCGAATACCTGCTGCAGTTCACACCTTTGCAAACGTGTGAGAAAACCACCTTTAATTGAATTATCGTTTATCCCCGCTTAACTAATTGGATTAAGTTTAATTTGATTAACAAATCATTTTTTTTTAAATTATCACTGTGTTAATCTAATTAAAGCAAGAATGTCTTTGATCTTGTACCAAAAATGGACAATAATTATATATCAAACGATTTTGCTGGAAAACGTCCCTATAAGTAGTAAAAGATTTCTCCCCATTCTTTGCTAGTATTCATTATATGAATTGTTGGCACTCAAAGTGATTTTTCTTAATCAGTGACTTATTGTTTTTCTTCTGGATTAAAACTTTTGTGTTTTGTGTGTGTAAAAGTTGTTTTGAAAAGATAGTGGCTTTTCATGTGAATTTTTAATTGTTGAAAAGACAGTGACTTTTCTTATTATTTATATGTGCTTTTCATTATGGCGGATTCTTATCCCTGCTCTGTATGTGCCGACCAGTGCGACGACCACTGTATAATAAATAAATACTTTTTCTTGAAAAATGACATGCAAACTTATAAATATATTCTTAATAAAAACCTAAAAAGATTTAGAAAGAAAATTCATCACTTTAGATTTTATATCTTGATTTTGCCCGACACTTGAGATTTCCGCACATGTAGAATCGCGCGAAATCTAGACCCGTATACGCTTTTCGCTTCAAAAACACCTTAAATATAAATATTTTTTCTTGAAAATTGGCATACACACGTAAATTTATATCTTTAATAAAAAATTAAAATGATTTTTAAAAATATTCATTAGTTTAAATTTTATGTCTAGATTTTGCCTGCCACTTTAAATTTCTGCCCATATAAACTCTGGCGAAATCATCACCCGAATACGTTTTTCGTTTCAAAACCAACATATATATAAATACTTTTTCTTGAAAAATGTCATCCAAACTTATAAATATATTCTTAATAAAAACCTAAAAAGATTTAGGAAGAAAATTCATCACTTTAGATTTTACAATTTGATTTTGCCTGAAACTTGAGATTTCCGCGCATGTAGAATCGGGCGAAATCTAGACCCGTATACGTTTTTCGCTTCAAAAACACCTTAAATATAAATATTTTTTCTTGAAAATTGACATACACAAGTAAATTTATATCTTTAATAAAAGCTTAAAACGATTTTTAAAAATATTTATTAGTTTAAATTTTATCTCTAGATTTCGCTAATTTGATTAGATTTCGCGAAATCTACTAGATTTCGCTAATCAGTCATTCCCTGTTTCGAGTACTCTTCACAAAGAAGGCTAATGTCAAAATTGCCAAATTTAGAATTGAGTGCCAGTATGAATATGATGATATTTCAAAACAGAATTATGACTTATTTCAAAATCTGGTATGTTTTCAGTGCATCTTAGTCATATCTTTTTCATTTCTCAGAAAAATCGTCTGTGAGCTTTGAACTGACTATCAGTGTCTTTCATAAATCCGCTGGATCAGGTGATTGTTTTGACATACTGTCAACAGCATAATGTTAGTTAAACTGATATTGTTTTGTTTAAGTTCTAAATAATACTGTAAGTAAAAGAATTCTTCAACTTAGAAAACATGGTGTCTTTTCATTTGTATTGATGAATGATGGTGTCTAGTCGTCTGGTAACCGCCATACAGTGCTTTAGGGTATAGCGGATAGCTAACTAATTTTTCCTGCATTCCAATTCAAAGAAATGAAAATAGTAGTTTTTTTTTCAGTATATCAGACAGAAAACATCTGTTCTTCTTAAAACATTCAGCTTTTAATAGAAATTCATGTGTTTTTACTCTCCAAGCCATTGTTTACGTATGCGCTGATTTAGGGTGTACAGGATAGCTTTGGTCGTTTTTTCCATTATTAGTTTAAAATCCACATTTTAACAAACTTTCCAAGATTTCATTACTATAAATCAGAAAAATAATGTATTCTCCTTTCAAAAACATTCAGCTTTTTAAATTACTATCAAATACTTTTCATTCACTGACATTTTTTACATATACACTGATTTAGTCTATAGGGGATAGCTTTATTTTACATTTGATGACATATGAAAAATAACACAACAAGCAAATATTTAAAATGTATGTCAGAATATCTGTTTGCATGCCAGTAAAAGAATGATATGGAAATTTATACAATAATTCAAGTCTAAATATAAAATTTATCAATCTATCCTCTATACCCTAAAATCCGCTATACCCTAAAGCACTGTAGTCTAAATAATTTGTCGTCAAACCTGATTCTGAGATATTTTCGTGATAGGTCATAATTCCCTCTCTTTAGTTAGGATCTTTGGAGGAAAGACCGATGCAAAAATTATCACAATATCGTGGCTCGCGTACAATTAGTTGGACTAGTAACCGCCACAAACCGGACACCCACAATACAACACAACGCAAAACAATCAATTCACTTTTATTGAAATCGGTAAATATATAAACACAGGAGCTCGAGTTCGGGAACACAGATTTTTCGGCCATGTCTGCCCGTTACGTATTGCCGGGAGTTTACGGCATTTACCATTATGATCCAAAGTTTCTATAATTTCAACATTTAAAAATTATTCACAAACTACTTTAACTACGGCATACTAAAAAATCTAAATCCAAGTTTGGCCATAAAGGCTGTAAACTCGAGCTCTGCCATTACAGATAAAGATTGGACAAGGCTGAAAAATCTGTGATCCTGACCTCGAGCTCCTGTGCCAGACACCAAGCCTGCATGCGACTTCTACCAGATGGCTTAACTACCCTCTGGAGATTCTCTAGCTGTCCTTTAATCAATTTCTTAATGAGTTCAGTACATTATGATTTAACTTATTTTTTTTCTCTTGTTTACTAAAGATATCAGTTCTTAATATCTTAATTCTTATAATTTTATAATCTTAAATTTTCTTAGTGTCAAACAATTGATCTAGCCTTACTCATTTGGCTGTTCAGCTAAACCAGTGTAAAAAAGTAATCACGCTCTCCTAAGCATCCTATTATTTGGACTAACCGGAAGCAGTCTTTGGGATATGACTTATTATTACTTGATCTCATATTTTAAAGTAGCATCCTTTGGTGACTTAAAGTTTAATAGATATCCTGACTTCTTTGTCCTATCACTTAGGTGCACATTCTGGTTAAAACATTCCAAAACCTTTATTTGGACCAGTCTCCAAGATGAATAAAAGACATGTAGTTTTTTGGCACTTTCGAAAGTCTGTCTGTAGGATCACAACTGCCCACTAAGCACAGTAGAAAGTAGACACACAGCTGCATCACATCAAATAATGAAAAAGTCTATCAGGCTGTATATTTTACATATATATTGCTTTCACTGAAACAAATCCATTATTTTGAAATCCTGACCTTGTCATAATTGATATATTTTATGATTTCAAAATAACGTGTTGACATTGGAAAACCCATATATAGGACAGATTACACCAAACCGGAAGTGACTACTCAGTGTTACATGTGAAGTAGTCCAAAATGTAGTTCCATGCTATGGATGAAATCTGGTATAATGAGTGACATGAGGAGATGACAATTAAATTTTTGGCTTATGTTTATTGCTTATAGTATTGAGAATAGATCTAGACCATTTTCATTGTAAATTTCTTGAAATAAGTTTTATTCTTTGCGAAAAATGTCTACCTACGCGTAACTGCTAAACGGCTGTTTTCATGGGGGCATTTTTAGAGGGTGATGTTTCTCAGAACAGATTATTTTTCTTATATTCAACATAACATGTCAATATTTTTCTATTTTTGATAAGAAGACATGTTATGCTAAATGACCATATATGGTTTTCATATCATTGAAATGCTCTAAAGTGCTGAAAATGAGGTCAGAATGTTTTGTTATTAATATGAAATAAGTAAGGAATTGAATTGGTAGAATGTAACCTAGAAGTTGTGAAGGGGTAAAAAATTAAACTTGTTTAGATGTGGCTGTAAACAGGCTAGTTTGGCCAGATTATGATAGAAGATGACAATTTCAGTGCAATTTAGCAGAGAAAATAAGAAAAACTAAAAATATTTCAAAATCACTGTTTTGGGTGTATTTTTTTCAAAAAATGCATATTTATTGACCAAATATTGGTATGTTTTAGGTGTCAGGGGTGAGTTTTGGTATATTTTACAGTTACAGTGTGTGATTTGAGTGCACTTTATGGTAAAACTTGATAAAATATGGCAAAAATAAGCTCAAGCAAGGAAAAGTGGTCAAAAATGATGTTGCGACAGCTTTTTTCCAGGAAATTTGGCGCGCTAGCATACATTACTGAAAAAGCCATAAAACCTTGAAAATTGATTGTATCAAACAGAAACTGGTATTTTTTTCATGCATTTAGGTTACTGGTACAATTTAAGGGAAAATAACACATTTTGAGTATGAAAAATGTTTCTTTAAGGACGGATTACACCAAACCGGAAGTGACTACTCAGTGTTACATGTGAAGTAGTCCAAAATGTAGTTCCATGCTATGGATGAAATCTGGTATAATGAGTGACATGAGGAGGTGACAGTTAAATTTTTGGCTTATGTTTATTGCTTATAGTATTGAGAATAGATCTACACCATTTTCATTGTAAATTTCTTGGAATAAGTTTTATTCTTTGCGAAAAATGTCTACCTACATGTAACTGCTAAACGGCTGTTTTCATGGGGGCATTTTTAGAGGGTGATGTTTCTCAGAACAGATAATTTTTCTTATATTCAACATAACATGTCAATATTTTTCTATTTTTGATAAGAAGACATGTTGTACTAAATGACCATATATGGTTTTCATATCATTGAAATGCTCTAAAGTGCTGAAAATGAGGTCTGAATGTTTTGTTATTAATATGAAATAAATAAGGAATTGAATTGGTAGAATGTAACCTATATGTTTAAAAATATTGGCAGATATTAAAGGAACTATTATTTTTTAAATTAATTTTTAGGACCTAATTTTTAGACTTTGATGTTACAGAACATAATTATATCACTCCTTGTAAGTTCATTTTTTAATATTTAAAGTATGTTTTTTTCTCTAATTATTTGTATAAGTGACAGTAACTAATAAATTGTGAAGAAGTGATCAGACAAAACTGTAAAAACTTAGAATCAGAAGGAAACTGAGAATTTAATAAATAGATGTGACTGGATATTTATCCAAAAAGGTCCCTTACAGAAGCAAGCCTCTGTGGCGTACATGCTGCGTATTTGCTGTGTATATGCCGCGAACACAGTAGTACGCCAGAGGAGTACATTTTACATACACCGCATGCCGCGTACATGCCGCGTACTATCTCGACGAGTACACAGCATGTACGCAGGAGGTCACTAGTACACTTCAAGTACGCAGCACAGACTCTGAAAATTTAAGGAGTACACTGCATGTACGCAGGAGGGACTTGTACAAGAAAATAGTACACTGCATGTACACCGCAGATACTTCGAAATTTATAACACTTATATTTAGTTGCATTAAAGTTGTTTCCCCTTGATGCAGTTACGCCATTTTCTTCAGATGTTTACCAAATTACATGCTACAAAAACTGATTTATTTCATTGAAAAGTGGATGAAGAAAAGCATACTAATTTATTTGATAACATCAATCTACATTATTTTGGTAAGGGTAAATACTTATTGATGCATGTCACTTATCTTTTTTCTGTTTTTTTTCTGTCCAAATGATCAGCATTTGCATAAGAAAGTTGGTGGGGTAAGGAATTTACATTATCACAGCAGTTTCGCCACAAGAGTACACAGCATGTATGCAGCAGGAGTACACAGCATGTACGCCGCAGGACTCGGGCCAGGAGTACACAGAATGTACGCCGCAGGAGTACACAGCATGTACGCCGCAGGAGTACACAGCATGTACGCCGCAGGGGTAGTACACCGCAGGCTCATTTGCATGTGAAAAGTGTATGTGCCGCGTACATGCTGCGTACTATTTCCCGCATACTAAATTCCTCCAGCGTACATCCTGTGTACTATGTAGTCCACAGCATGTACGCAGCAAGTAGTACGCGGCAGAGCTCATTTGCATGTCAAAAGTGTACTACAAACGTACTATCGGTGTATGTGCGGTGTATATCCTGCGTACTATTTAAAGCCCTTGCTTTCAGTACACATCATGTACGCATCATATACGCTGTATGTACACAGCAAGAGTACGCAGCAGGCCTTTTTCTTCTGTAAGGGGTAATGTACGCCATTAATTCATAAAGTATACTTCTGTCCAGATCCTCATTCTTTTTAGTAGCTGTTAAGGTAGTACAATTTAATAGTTTTGTACTCATTTTTATACGCCCAATTTGGAAAATGGGAAAGTGTCATTTTTTCACCATTTTTACGTAAAAGCTGATACTGTTTAAAATGTGCTAGTCTTAAATTTTGAGATATTGTAATGAGGCTATGAGCCTTTACCATATTGATTTGGGCCACCAGAGCTAAAAATAGGAAAAAAACCTTGTTACCACAAGGTCAACCATGTGAACCACATGATTGATCATTGCCAGACTTGGTCTGTTGTATTGTTGTAATGTCCTCTCATAAAATTTGTTCAAATGGTTCTCACGGTGACTCGACTGATTTTAGGGACCACCTAAAGAAGAAAAACCATTAAACGACGTCTCATGAATCTCCTGATGGAATGTTTCTAAACCTCAGGTCTGTAGCATCCTTATAAAGTCCTCTCCTACTTTGTTCAAATTGTTCTGCTTGACTGATTAGAAGGGCAGCAAGAGCTAAAAATAGAAAAACCTTTAAACAACTTCTCATCAGCCACTGAATAGACCATCACCAAACTTGTTCTTGATCTGTTTTAAGGTCGTCTTTCAAATTTGTTGAATTGATTTTGCTTGACTGATTTTAGCGGCCACCAGAGTTAAAAATAGACTGATTTTAGGGGTCACTAGAGCTAACAAGAGGGCCATGAAGGCCCTGTATCGCTCACCTGACCTATTGACCTAAAGATCATCAAGATAGTTTCATTAAGATAACTTTCCTTTGATTTGACCTGGTGACCTAGTTTTTGACCCCATATGACCCAGATTCGAACTTGACCTAAAGATCATCAAGATTAACATTCTGACTAAGTTTAATGAAGAAACAGTCATAAATGTGGCCTCTAGAGTGTTAACAAGCTTTTCCTTTGATTTGACCTGGTAACCTAGTTTTTGAACCAACCTCACCCAGATTTGAACATGACCTATAGATCATCAATATTAACATTCTGACCAAGTTTCATTAAGATATGATCATAAATGTGGCCTCTAGAATGTTAACTAGCTTTTCCTTTGATTTGACCAGACATGACCCAGATTCAAACTGGATTTGGAGATCATCATGAGTAACATTCTGACAAAGTTTCATAAAGATACAGTCATAAATGTGGCCTCTACAGTGTTAACAAGCTTTTCCTTTGATTTGACCTGGTGACCTGTTTTGACACAGAATACCAATATCGAATCATTCAAGATTTTTGAGGTACTTCTGACCAAGTTTCATTAACTTGGAACAAAATTGTTCCTCTGAGTGTTAACAAGCTTTTCTTTGATTTGACCAGTGACTAGTTTTGACCCAGATGACCAATATCGAATATTGTCTAAGATTATTGAGGTACACTTTGACCAAGTTCATTAAGTTGGCCAATTGTGACTCTAGAGTGTAACAACTTTCCTTTATTTGACCTGGACAGTTTTGGCCCCGTGACCCAATATCGAACTCGTTAAGATTTTATGGGTAACTTTTCTGACCAAGTTTCAATAAGTTAGGCTAAATTGTGACTCTAGATGTTAACAGTCAAATGTTGACACGACACGTACAGCCAAGGCGATACAAAAGCTCTCCTGAGCTTTTTGTAGGAGCAAAATAAAACTATTAAGCAACTTCTTTCTGAACCTTGATCGATTTACCAAATTTTGTCTGTAGCATCTTGTAAGGTCCTTTTCTCAAATAGTTCCACTGGAGCATACCTATTAAAATTGGTCATTAACTAGATATCATTTACTGTGCTCAACATGAGAACTATTATATGAAATCAATATAAAGGAGATGACTTTTAAGTGTCATAGATTTGGTCAGCTAATTGTTTGTTAGAAAACTTTTGAATTGTGTGACAGTATTGTCTTATAGAGTTCTTAAAATGTTAATTTCAGAGATACTTAAAAATTGATTTTGGTATCCTTTGTTTGTTTGTTTGTTTTGGGTTTAACGCCGTTTTTTTCAACAGTATTTCAGTCGATTTTGGTATCCTGGTTGCCCAACATAGATAGAGTTATTTGAGCATAAGGAATAAAATAGAATTGAATAAACTTTATTTTCAACCATGGCATATAAATCACAGTTTAAATTCTAAACAATATCAAAGTTGATTATAAAGTAAGGAGAGGAATGATACCAATATAAGATCTACTGTATTGTATTTGTCAAAGATTTGCATTGACAAGTATTTATTCTATGCTAACTAATGAAATACTGTATTCTATCAGTTAAATATTTTCATATCTCATCACTCACAATGTGTTGTGAAAATATGAAATCTATATTTTCACACTGTGAGAGATATAGCTGCGCCCCCTCATTACATTGTGTATGAATTTTAAATTAATTGCTTACAACAGAATGAAAATTGTAGTCGCACTTTGTTCTTTATAGTAAATTTTTCGATTCAAATTATTTTACTTAAAGAGAATTTTATAGTGTTATGCAGCAAAAAATAAAATTAAATGGAACTTTATATTGTATGCATCTTTATAATGTCACAGCACGTCTGACGTCATGCCTGTTTATGCGCATCTGTTTCCTGCACTGAGATTAAAAATAGTTGCAAAATGCACATCTCAACGTAATTGAGCATAAAATAAAAAGAAAATTTGTTTGTTTTTTCGTGAATATGGAATATATCTCATCTCGAAGTGAGAAAATTTTCACATTTTCACTCACGCTATGCGCTCGTGAAAATATTTGAAAATTTCTCACTTCTCAGTGAGATATATTCCATATTCACGAAAAAACAAACAAATATCCTCTATGTATTTTGCTGAAATTCATAAGAAATGCAAGTTTGTAAAATTATTATAACTTCCCTTTAACTACCATGGAAGTGCAACCAAGATATATTGAAAATAAACAAAGTCCAAAGGTATGCATTGTTTTGAAACTTGCCTTTTGTTTCACATACTTGAAATAACCCAATGTCTATGTAGAACTAGAAATTATATTGAAATCAAAAGAAACATACTTTTATATTAAAGGGAGATTGTTACAAGATTTTATAGAAATAGTAAAACATTCATTTCTAACAAGGATCTAACTCTGTTATAGGTCTGTTCCTGAAAATAAATCTCTATGGATACAGAACTGAAAAATATCATAAAATGTTGCTTAGATATGACTGACCACCTTTAACTAGGTAACATAAAACCAAATCTATGTTACTTACTAGTGCATATATTGAATAGTCGATAAATATATATGTTTCCATAGCTGTAAAGTATAAAGTGTGAATAAGTTTCCATATAATGGAATGACACAAAATTTAATGCCTTCCCTTGAAAACAGATAAAATAACAGCAATAAGGCAGGGACATCAGAACTTTTGGGTAGGAAGTGATAATTTAAGGGCAATAGTTTTAAGGATAGTAATGTGTTTGAGAAGGCAGTGATAAAGTAAGAGCAACAAGACAGGTGCATCAGAACTTTTGGGTAGGAAGTGATAATTTAAGGGCAATAAGCTTAAGGATAATAGTATCTAGAGGAGGCAGTGATAAAGTAAGAGCAATAAGGCAGGGACATCAGAAGTTTTGGGAAGGAAGTGATGAAATAAGGGCAATAAGCTTAAGGAAATAATTAGAGAGCAGTGATAGTAGGCAATAAGGCTAGGTATCAGAAGTTTTGAAGAGGATGAAATTAGACAATGATCTAAACAAATTAGATTTCTCGAAACCTGTAGTGAATTTGAGAACACTTTGAAAACATTACTAGATAAACAAATTGTAAAAGAGAGAACAAGAACAATTTAATAAGGGAAATTAGTATTTCAGGGAAGGCACTGACTGAGTGAATACAAAAAAAACTAAGGATATTGGTAGTTTTTGGAAAGGCAGTGATGAAAACACAATAATAAGATTAAGGATAACAATAAATTTGGGTACAACAGTAATGAGAACATAACTGTAAGATTAGGGATATTGGTAATTTTTGAAAAGGTGGCAGTAAGATTAGCTAAAGCAGTAACTTTGGGAAAGTCAGAGATGAGAACACAACAGGATGACAGTAATTTTGGGAAAGCTGGGGATGAGAACACAATAGTAAGATTAGTATAATAAAAAAATTGGGAACTACAGTGATGAAAACACAACAAATAAGAACAGGGATCACAGTCATTCAATAAAAGTTAGAGATGAGAACACAACTGTTAAGAGTACTACTTTAGGATCAATGTCATTCAGAGAAAGGTAGAGATGAAAATACTACAATAATACCTTGGAGAGTTCATGATTGTTAGAAAAAATAAAATGTCAAAATTAAATGGGTATCTATTTTGAATGATATCATTTAAAAAAAAAGCATGTAAGATACATACTGATATCAATGGGCACTGCACTTATGCCAGTATAGAATTTGTTCCATCCATTTTTTTGTTCCATTTTAGATGAAGTAACAATAGTTGTAAAGATGGCAGAAGCAAATGTTAATGATTCAAATGTGGATGGTGAAGAAGAAGTTCTGACTAATGGTTTAGATGATGAGAGTGAAGAATCATTTAAAATTGACAGGTTTGATTCTTCAGCTGTCCCTCATAGATCCATGTCCGATGCCGAACTTACCGAAAGAGATATACATCGTGTTATGTTAGGAAACGCAATGTCATTTGAAAGCTTTGATGATGTAGATGATGAACCACCGTTGTCCGGAAAACGTGTGTCTGAAAGTTCAAGAGTTTACTTTGATTTGTCCAACATTGACTCAGAAACAGAGAGCATCAGCACTGCGTCAAGTGCAATGAAAGATGTCCGCTATAAGTTGCGTATGAACCAAGCATTACAAACTATACCACAGAAAGAAGTCCTTGTTACGAAAAAGACAACTAAAGTTTCATACAGCTCTATGAGCTCTAGATCATATTCAGCAGATGCACTTGATGATATCGATGAAAGTGGTGATTCTGTTGAACCGGAATTTGCACCGGAATATGTTGACGTTCTGCATAATGAGAAAGTTGCTTCTAGTTTTTATAGTAAATATCCGTTACTTGTAAGCCAAAGTCCAGGAGCATCTGACAGCCATGCTGCGTGGCAGAACAAAAATAACCTCAAACTGAAATATCAGCAGTTTTGTGCTTCTCTTGAGAGAGACATTTCTGAACTGAAAAGAGCAACTGGAAGTGACGAAATTAAACCTTTGAAGAGTATTCTTGAGGCCATGACTGATGCATGGAACTTTCCCGTATATGGGAGAGACTTGGCTTGTGGCCTATGTGATATAATAAGAAATGAAAGTGTACTTAGTCTGCTGGTTAAGAACTGTGACAATGAAAATCACGATGTCCTTCTGGCCTCATCTACTTTATTAGAACAAGTTATGTCCTTGAGAAACAGAGAGACAGTCACAAAAGAAGGTTTGGAGAAAGTCGTAAAAATGAGCCAGAGAGCTATCGGAGTTCAAAGTTTGGCTTTAAGTACTGTTGGTATTTTGGAAAATTTGTTTAAAGTTAGCGGAGAAATCTCAACCTCAGTGATTCAGCATGGTGGTTTAGATTCAGTTTTGTACTGGTGTCGTAGCAACGATACAAAGATTTTACGGAAGTGTGCAAAAGCATTGTCAAACTTGTCCCTGTTTGGTGGACCAGATAATCAAGAAATCATGACTCAGCAGAAAGTTCCGGAATGGTTGTTTCCCCTTGCGTTTTCTGAAGACAAGCACGTGAAATATTACGCGTGTTTGTCCATCGCAGTTCTTGTCGCAAATAAGGAATTAGAAGCTCAAGTTATTAAATCAGGGACTCTAGATCTTGTGATACCGTTTGTATCAGCTGTAAAACCAGAAGAGTTTGCAAAAAGTGATTATGCTCATAGACAGGGTCGCGACTCTGTATGGTTGGAAAGGTTGAAACCATTATTGTGCAGCAGACGGCCAGAAGCCCAGGCATTGGCTGCATTCCATTTTGCTATGGAAGCTGCTATAAAATCAGAACAAGGCAAAAACGAGGTAAATTCTGTTGCATACATTTTTTTTATGCCCCGGCATCTACTGATGCGGGAGGCATATAGTGATTGTCCTGTCCATTCGTTCGTCTGTCCGTACAAGGTTAACCAAATGGGACCGTTACGTCTAGCATCAATACCCCTTACTAGAATGACTTGATACTAATGCAGTTGTAACCTGTGACCATTCCTCATCTTCAGACATCACCTGACCTCAGTTTGACCTTGACCTTGACCTCATTTTGGACTTAGTTTGCTTTATATGGGCCATCTCTTGGTTAACCAAATGGGACCGTTTCGTCTAGCATCAATACCCCTTACAAAAATGAATTGATACTAATACAGATGGAACCTGTGAACATTTCTCATCTTCAAACATCACCTGACCTCAGTTTGACCTTGACCTCGTTTTGGACTTAGGTGCAAAATCTATCAACAAGGATGCCACTGCCCCATCAAGCATTTATTGAACGCAGCTCCTTGTTTTTTTAACAGAATTGAAGAATTTATTTACATGTACATGCAGTTGCAGTCAGTTGCAATGTAAGCTACCCTGTTTTTTTTTCTGGATTTTTACAGGGTTGTTCTTTGCAAGTTACTTAATTGACACAACATATGACCTCTAATGTTATAGTTTTATGCTCTACCACCTGGACTGAAGGTGCAGACTTGTAAATGGCTTAGTTGAAAATTAATTGAACACATACCGGTTCTTCAGAATTCTTGGTCTGAGAACTTTCAGGTTTAAAATGATACTGTTTAATATGTAAGGGTAAAGGTTTTTTATTTAATGTAGATGGTCGAATGGATCAAATAACTTCTTTCCAGCTGAGCCCACATCATTTGTCACCTCCAAGACATCAAGGCTAGGTCTATATAACTAGTGGAAATTGTACCAATTTAGTCAGTACCCTACACTGAATGGTGTATGGAGGACTTGCCAATAGGGCAACTTCAGCTATTATTTTTACCTGCCCAAACCCAATTTTTGGTTGCCCAAATGTACTATAATGATGTGAAGAGATTATTGCAATACACTGTAGCAAAAAAGTAGCACATGATTTTCTGAGAAGTATTTCTTTGGATTTTTCATATATTTCAGTTGCATGAAGGCAACAGTTACAGTTTTTGCCTGCCCACACTCCACTTTTACCCATCCTTGGCACAACTGGGTATCAAACCTGAGCCACTAGCACTGTGGTCCACTGCCCACTGACTCCCTTAGGGATTCCAATGTAGGAATATTTCATGATAATATTTTTGATTTCAAGTATTGGTTCAGTTCCTGTGACCAATGATAATATGAGACAGGAAAGCCAAGCCAAAATGGAGTCTTCGGAAGTGCAACTTTTTACAAAGGAGGGGAAAGGGGGACTATTGCTAAAAACGCACAGGAAGAATGGTGTATCTGAATACTGTGAAATCATCAATAATTGTGGGGGACTAATTTCAATGATTTTGTTGTTCCGTCAGTCCACAAAATTAAGTCACAAAGTACACATAAAATTCCCATTCATGTTGTGTTCAAAAATTAAAATCCATGTGTTCATATCCCTTCAAAATTGCTGTTTTTGTTAAAACCATTAAAATACATGCCCACGGAACTATATTATTGTATAATAGTACAGTTTGTGCAGAAGTAAATTTGAAGTGTCTTTGCAGATTTTTTATGACATTGGTGTGATAGAGCCACTGAGGAAAGTTGCGAGCAGCCCAAATGCTGTAGCATCACGTCTTGCAAGAGAAGCGTTACAAACAATAGGGGAGGAAACTCCACACAAACTTTCGCAACAAGTACCACTGTGGACAACTGAAGATGTGTCTCACTGGGTATCAGAGGTAGGTAGGACTGAAGTTGTCTTTCATATATAGTAATTGTTACAGGTATTATTCTAGCAAACAGGACTTCAGAAATTGCCAATCTCTCAGTTTTAGACCAGTTTTTCACTTTTCAGACCCATTTCAGATTTATAATTTTGAAATAAAAAATCAGCTTCAGTAATTGAAAATTACTTTTTTCAATACTGTAAGTGTATTAATATTAGCGGAGTACTAATTTTCGCACTATTAGCGGGATCGGGTTTGCACTAATTCATGTCTAGCACTAATATTAGACTGAAATGAAAGGCTTTTCTAATAAAAAAAATAACATTTATCGCATCGAAAATACTGTTATTACAATACAACTGAACACAGAGAAATACATATCTATTGTGTAAATATGACAATAACTGCATTCTTAACTGATATTCTGCAGAAAGTTTTGAATATAATGATTAAACCTGTTTGAACATTAGTGCAGAACTCATATAATTTGTAAATTAAGTTTCATTTTTCGATCTTCGCCATTGTCCGTAAACATCGTATATAACACCTTCGGAGTAGATCGCCAGTTTGTCTGGTTGAGCTAATTTCTAACATTTTACTGCTTTGAAAGCCAAGTGTGAATTTGAAAACAAACAATTATCAACATGCTGCACTGTATTCATGTATAAAGTTACAGTATACAGATTAACACTGATCTAAACGAATGTACATTTATTTGCGTGTCTGGTCGATTTAATAACATTATCAATATGAGATTTTTCCGCAGTTAGAAAAGAAAGAAAAAGAAAACAGATCAACATGCACAATATCTATATTGCTTATTATTTAAACAAAAAAGACGTAATCCAAATGCAAATATTATTAAGTAATATTTTTAAAGAAAAAAAAAATGAGTATATATAGTTCCAGGCAAAACTGTTTGACACAACGGTCACGTTCGGGCCATTGCTTATTTTATCGGAAATTTGTGTTTCAGATTGGCTATTTTAGCGCTGCTGATACTGAGCTAATACAAGTACGCGCTAATAAGTCGAAACTACTCAATTTAAGGCGTTTGCGCTAAAATTTAGCTGCGCTAATATAAGTACACTTACTGTACAGTATTTGATACAGTGAAACTGTTCACTTTTACAGTGACTGCTCAAGCACCAAATAGGCTCTATCAAGCACATTGTGGTCCCTGGCTGTTTTCAGTATATTACATGTGCATAGGAATTATTGAACTATGGGGAATGGAGGATTTTACTTAAAGTCTCTTGTGATCTCTAACAATCATTGTTTTACTATACATGTTGTTATCTGTTTTAAAAAATTCCAAATTTTGATGTTCATCTGCATGCATGTTCTGTTAAAGATATACGCTTTCTCTTTGTATTTTTTTACTGCAACTACCAGTAAACGTTTGATATACAGTCAGAAGTGACTCACTTTGGGTGCTAAAGGCAGGTGACCACTTAAGAAAAGTTGAAATTAGAATAGGAAGTCAGTTTGTGGGTGTTAGCTGAGTTACTGCTTAAGGCAAGTGTCTGCTCAATACAGGTGGCAGCTAAGGCAGGTTCTGTTGTACTTAAAGTCAGCATCACATTCAGAATTATGAAATAGAACAAAGATTAGCAGCCTAATGATTTTGCTTCAGATATTGTGCAGATAAATTAGTCTGTTAGAAATGGAGAGGATGCAAGCATAATATATTAGTAATATAATGATGTAATTACTGTTCACATTGTATCATACATTGTAACTGTATCCTATATAATAAGTTACTAAATGGATGAATCAAGTGTGGGCATATTGATTGATATACATCAGCCAGACATAACTGTATATTGATAAATATAAACATGATTCTCATCAATATACCATAAAGAAGATAGACATCCAATGAGTATATACACCTGTTGCTAATGATATTAGGCACATGGCTTGAAAAATGTTTAGAAAGAGGAGCAGCAGTCTAGTAGTGAAGGTGCCAGCTGCACAACCTGGAGGTCATGGGTTTAGAGCTTCACATGGGTCACAAGCATACATACTTGTCTTTCCAGGAAGCAGACTTTGAAAACTGGGTCAAGTATACCTTTAACCTTTAGCCTGCTGGCGGCAAGTGATTCTACCTTTGCGACCAGTGCAGACCAAGATTAGCCTGCACATCCGTGCAGTCTAATCATGGTCTGCACTGTTCGCTATTTAGTTGGCAAATTTTAAGTAAACACCCCTTTGAATAATAAATGGTATTGCCCAAATTGAATGATGGACCAGTTCATTTTAGAAATTTAGCAGGGTAAAGGTTAAGGAGTACCTACTCATGTTTAAGGACTGTAAGACCTCCTCTTGTAGAGAGGGATCGAAATTACGACCCCATGATCAGTAGATCTGCGCTCTCCCTATTGAGCTAAGCAGGGGGCTCCCCATGTTTGTCAATTATAAAATCTATTATTCATTGCAGATTGGGTTTAAGGAGTATGCACCCATGTTTGAGGATTGTAAGATAGATGGTGACCTTTTGCTACAGATGGATGAAAATGACATGATAGAAAGTATCCAGATGAAACCTGGAATGATCAGAAGAAGGTTTGTTATTCTTTACTTAATATACGTGTACTTTAAGCTTAGTAGGTGGCCAAATGGTTAAGTCACTAGCTTAGAATCACTTGCCCCTCACCACTGTGGGTTTGAAACTTTTGGACTCCTGGTTTCGTAGTCAAAAAGTGTTACCACTGGACCATGATTAAGCTCTATCACAGTAACAGCTATTATATTCTAGGTTTAAACATCCCACAATGCTTCACAGTTATCACAAATACTGAAATAACCAAGATAAGTAAATCTTACGTCAATTTAGTATGTCTTTTTTTCAACTTAGTCATCAGACTTACTTGAAATGTCAGACTTGGTTGCTTAAGCGTTGTCTGAAAATAATCAAAGTATATGGCCCTAGTTCATCTTAGAAATTGTCAAAAAGTGGAGCCTGTTGTCTTACTGACACTGCTGCTTTTGTTATATTCTTTGGTCTCTACTGTAAAAGCAGAAATTTTCACGAAGGTTTAATTTTGACCATATTCCCGAGGCCTTAGATCTCACAGAAATTAATCCTCGCGTAAATTTTCACCATTACCATATTAATTTTGAATTTAAGTATGATGCCATTTTTACAATTTCGTGAATATTAAACATCGCTAACGATACTCAAAATTTTTATATTCCCGAAATTTTCAGCCACCAATGTTCTTTTACGGTATCTTAGACCATAAAATTATATGTACTGGTATGCCTCTGTGGAAGAAAAAATGTCACCATATACATATAAATTCCATTTTCTTTACTCTAATTCTAGATTTAGTATTTTGCGTAAACGTAAATCTGTTTAAATGAATTTCCTTTTAAGGTTTCAACGAGAACTTGTCAATTTGAAAGTAACTGCAGACTACTCGTCCTATGATCCTACAAAGATTGATCCATGGCTGATGAGTGTCCTTCCAGAACTATCTCAGTACACATATGCCATGCTGAGGAATGGCATGGATCGAACATTGTTGTCAACAACAACTGAAGACGAGTTAAAAGATGTTTGCGGTGTCAATAATGGAATTCACCGGAGAATTATTATGCAGCATTTAAATGGTAAGGCAACTTTTGTGAACATGATGATATTATCTTGGACAGAATTTGGAAATATTTAGGATCTTTTAAGTTGCAAATATGTTTATTTGTACTTTTAATATTGATCACTTAGAATTCAAACTATGCTTCAAACTTTCTTTCAAAAGTCTCACTTTCGAGATTTTCAAGCATGTATAGAAGAAATTATGACAGATTCTGTTTCAAATTTATTTTTGAATTGTTTGAACATACGAATAAAGTACAAATAAATATAGTTGGATATTTTAATGTATAAAATATACATCTTTTCTTTTCAAAATTGTAAATGAGTTTAAGTGTAGCATGGTATATATTAGTTTTGGTTTTTCTACATTATGCAGACCTTAAACAGCTGTAGAAAGCTTATTAAAACAAAGCTATCAGATAACAGCTGAAACAGAATTAAGGCAAAAATGTTGGTTTTGGTACAATTCAGTAAAAAATTAATTGTAATTTATTGTTAGCCAGCATTTTTTATGGGTGGGCATATTAAAATCACGCTGACAGTGCGTCTGGCTAGTTCTTGTCCAGGCTGTAACTCTTTCATCCATCAAGGGATTTTGAAATTACTTGGCACAAATGTTCACCAGAATGAGATGACGTGTCATGCGCAAGACCCAAGCTCCAAAGTCAAGGTCACACTTAGAGGTCAAAGGTTATCATGGTCTGTTTCGTGTCCGGTCCATAACTCTGCCATCCATGAAGGGATTTTCAAATAACTTGACAAAAATGTTTACCATAATGAGATGATGTGTCATGTGCAAGATCCATACACCTACATCCAAGGTCAAGGTCACACTTAGAAGTCAAAGGTTAACAGGGTCTGTTTCCTGTCAGGTCCATAACTCTGCCATTCATCAAGGGATTTTGAAATTACTTAGAATAAATATTCCTCATAATGAGGCGACTTGTCTTGGGCAAGACCCAGACACATAGTTCTAAGGTCAGGGTCACGCTTGGAGGTTAAAGGTTAACAGTGTTTGTTGTTTGTGTGGTCCACAACTCTGCCATCGATGAAGGTCAAGGTCACACTTAGAGGTTAAAGGTTAACAGGGTTTGTTGCTTGTACGGTCCACAACTCTGCCATCGATGAAGGAATTTTGTAATTACTTGGCGTAAATGTTCCCTATAATGAGATGAGGTGTCATGCACAAGACCCAGACCCCTAGCTCCAAGATCAAGGTCACACTGAGAAGTCAAAGGTTTTTCTTGTCTGGTTCATTACTCTGCCATTTATCAGGGGATTTGAAAACAATTTTAAACAAATGTTAACCGTATTGAGAATGGCTGTCACGCTTATGACCTGGGTCTGTTAGGTCAAGGTCAAGGTCACGAAATGATATGTGATTTTTTTACGCACACAGCTGTATCATTCTTGAGCATGCTTCGGGGGCATTTGTCACCAATAATGGCAGCTCTTGTTTATTATTCTCATAATGTGAAATTCTAGCAGCATTTTGCAGATACAGCTGTGTGCGTAAAAAATCACACATCATTTCGTGATTGGGGGTTTGGGTCTACTGACTTTGGGGTCACCAGGTCAAAAGTCAAGGTCACAGGGGCCAATGTTAACTTTTTGCATGAAGGCACTTTACTCGCGGACCACTGCATCCAGGACCTTCAAACTTCACATGCCGATAGTACTTATTGAGTACATGACCCCTATTGACTTTGGGGTCACCAGGTCATAGGTCAAGGTGCTGTGGGTGCATTTGTCACCATTAGTGACAGCTCTTGTCTACGTATGTAATTTGTACTTAACAAGAAAGAAAAAGTAAAGTGAATACCACAAAATCAATCAAAGCATGATCATTCTAAAAGTTTGTGGGCCAGTCTCAGAATGCAACTTTTCCATTGGTTAATTTAAATATCATTCTCAAAGGTAACCAATCAGATGCTTGGCTTTTTAGACTGGTCTACAAATTCAGCTTTTTTTTAAACTTTTGACCATAATATAGTTTCATTTTATCCTGCGGCAACTGTAGTTATTAACAGAAATTAAATAATACTGTTTTGAAATCTTTTTTTCCCTTGTAGTGCCTGGTAAAAATCATTTTGCTATTGTGGATTGGGTAGTTTTTACAACATATTGTCACTGATTTTCATAAACAGAAGAAAACACAGATTCAAATCATGCATGAATATTTATGGAGCAATATCTCCAAAAGTATAACATGTTGAACTGAAATTCTAAAAAATGCTTTTGGGACAATTTATGTATGTAAAGAATTGGAACCACTGTCTAACACCTGCATGATCGTAAGAGGAGACTAATAGCGTTACACTTGGATTTACTGTATCTATATCAGGTTCCAGCAGGTAGTATTTAAAAAAGTTTTGATTCAGTACCTCATATTTTCATTTTGATTATAAACAGAGACAAAAGCTTTGTCTAGTTTGGCATCTTATAACTAATTCTTAACTTTCAACATTTATATGTGCGCTCATTTGAGTCGGGTGATAAAAGTGAAGTGAAAGGTACCCAATCTGCAGTACATGTATTTAGTTATTTGTTGGGATATATTTTATGCATTTATGATTTTGACAAAAAAGAAGAGCTTGCTTTTAGAGCTTTCAGGTGTGAGTTGATCCATTGCAATGTTCAGCAATGCTATAGAATGAAACATTTCACAAGACAAGATAATCTAACAAGTTTTTCAGGAAATACAAGGCTTAACCTTGATATACATGTTTGAAGGCTCAATAAAAACTTAAATCTGTAATATTATTATATATATTATACATAGTTACCTGATTTATCAGTTGACTGAAGTATCTCGATTACGCAAATTTTAAATAGTCTTTGCTTGTTACTCTGTGGACGTACCGTTGGGGGAGGTAACTAGAGTCACGGGTTGGGAGTACACTATTCATGCTGCTGTATGCATATTTAACAGTGCCAGAGCAAATGAAAATTAAGCATTTAACAGTCTAAGTCTCAGAATTTAAACAATCCGGTTTATTATATAGATAAATTTCTTACAGCAGCCAAGTTTTTTTCCCCAATAAAAATGTGAGCAACACTGTGCGAAAACCAACGTTAGGGTTAAGTGACCGGCAGGGATGCAGATCAGCACCTGTATGCACCTGATAAACAAAGAGTATGGATCAAGATGCGAAGCCCTAATGTTGGTTTTTTGCACAGCAGCATTCAATGTTTTTGCTAAATTAAGAGATTGTGAGTGAGCTATTTGGCTTTAAAAGAATAGGAAGTCCTCATTCATCGCATAAAAATTAATACAACTCAGACAGTTTGCTAAAATACATTTTTAAATTCAGAGGAACATCTTGACTTGTGAAAATTTGTGCTTTTATGTTACTTACGATTTTTATTTACCTGTTTAATGCTAACAAAGTTTGTGCAAGTTATAAGCATGTGCGTTTTTAGGGTTGGCTATTGGAACAGAAAGTGATATCACTCCAGATGCAAGTAGTTGTAAGTTTTGACTGAAATTAACATTTTTTTTTTACATGTATTTGTATTGAAAAAAGGTAAATGGACATTATTTTGCTTTTGAAAAAAAGACTTTTTCAGCATTTTTTTTTATCTCAGTTTGATGGTTCGCGTGTTAACAGTTTATTCTGTTTCAAAAGAAGTATTGGAACAAAAACTTTCGACTTCATCCTCTAATGTTGACAAAGTCCCCATTTGTATTTAAGAAAATCAGATTAAAATTTGGCAACAACCATGTGGATTGAAGGTAATTTGGGCAATTTTATATGATTTGGTATTTAATATTGGTTATTATATCGGATTGTAATGTAAGGGGCTTTACTAGAATATAGTTATAATTTTATATGAATGACATTTCAGTGTTTTCTAGCTGATTTTATTTTTCGTTTTTTTTTTAAAAGCTAAAACTGTTCCCACTTTTCAAAATTTCAAATGAAACGATGTCCATGAATCTTAAATTGTTGTAGATTGCACGGGCTATGTTGTTATGTATGTGTAAAGTAGTTGCATAATATGTACTTTAGCTTGTGTATTGGCGCACTGGTATATATGACAAAATTTATTTTCTTCAGCATGTTTTCTTGATATATACTATAAAGTCATTATTATTAGTGGCAAAGTAATTTTTATGGATTTTTTAGTTGTGTCAATCCATGAAATCAGATCTCATTTATTTTTACCTTTCAAATATGAAATCCATGAATTCAGTCCCTGCAAAATATATGTTTTGACAGAAACCACAAAATTTAATGGGACAGAATTAAAGGATTTCACATTTCTGTGAACATTGCATTAATAGAGTACTTAATAGCTGTTGATTTACACTTAATATGTAAATAAAAGAGGGGGTGGGGGGTGGGGGGTAAAGGGGTGGGGTGGTAATTTTTATTATCCCCAGCCAAAGGTAGAGGGGTATTGATTTGGCTTTGTCCATCCGAATGTTTATCTGTGTGTGTGTGCTTAGAATTCAAGAATATTATAGCTAGAATCACCAAACCTCACATAATGATTAACTAGTGCATGACCTTTACTTACATGTACTATTATTCCCCTTGATTCAGTCAAAGCAGAGGTTTTTTTTTATTAGCTCACCTGTCACAAAGTGACAAGGTGAGCTTTTGTGATCGTGCGGTGTCCGTCGTCCGTCCGTCTGTCCGTGCGTGCGTGCGTGCGTGCGTCCGTAAACTTTTGCTTGTGACCACTCTAGAGGTCACATTTTTCAAGGGATCTTTATGAAAGTTGGTCAGAATGTTCATCTTGATGATATCTAGGTCAAGTTTGAAACTGGGTCACATGCCATCAAAAACTAGGTCAGTAGGTCTAAAAATAGAAAAACCTTGTGACCTCTCTAGAGGCCATATATTTCAAAAGATCTTCATGAAAATTGGTCAGAATGTTCAACTTGATGATATCTAGGTCAAGTTCGAAACTGGGTTACGTGCCATCAAAAACTAGGTCAGTAGGTCTAAAAATAGAAAAACCTTGTTACCTCTCTAGAGGCCATATATTTTATAAGATCTTCATGAAAATTGGTCAGAACCTTCACCTTGATGATATCTAGGTCAAGTTCGAAACTGGGTCACGTGCCTTCAAAAACTAGGTCAGTAGGTCAAATAATAGAAAAACCTTGTGGCCTCTCTAAAGGCCATATTTTTCATGGGATCTGTATGAAAGTTGGTCTGAATGTTCATCTTGATGATATCTAGGTCATGTTCAAAACTGGGTCACGTGCGGTCAAAAACTAGGTCAGTAGGTCTAAAAATAGGAAAACCTTGTGACCACCCTAGAGGCCATATATTTCATGGGATCTGTATGAAAGTTGGTCTGAATGTTCATCTTGATGATATCTAGGTCAGGTTTGAAAGTGGGTCACGTGCCATCAAAAACTAGGTCAGTAGGTCAAATAATAGAAAAACTTTGTGACATCTCTAAAAGCCATATTTTTCATGGGATCTGTATGAAAATTGGTCTGAATGTTCATCTTGATGATGTCTAGCAGGTTCGAAACAGGGTCATGTGCGGTCAAAAACTAGGTCAGTAGATCTAAAAATAGAAAAACCTTGTGACCTCTCTGGAGGCCATACTTGTAAATGGATCTCCATAAAAATTGGTCAGAATGTTCATCTTGATGATATCTAGGTCAAGTTTGAAACTAGGTCACGTGCCTTAAAAAACTAGGTCAGTAGGTCAAATAATAAAAAAACCTTGTGACCACTCTAGAGGCCATACTTTTCATGGGATCTGTATGAAAGTTGGTCTGAATGTTCATCTTGATGATATCTAAATCAAGTTTGAAACTGGGTCAACTGCGGTCAAAAACTAGGTCAGTAGGTCTAAAATTATTAAAATCTTTTGACCTCTCTAGAGGCAATATTTTTCAATGTATCTTCATGAAAATTGATCTGAATGTTCAACTTGATGATATCTAGGTCAGTTTCGAAACTGGGTCACATGCGGTCAAAAACTAGGCCAGTAGGTATAAAAATAGAAAAACCTTGTGACCTCTCTAGAGGCCATATTTTTCATGAGATCTTCATGAAAATTAGTGAGAGTGTTCACCTTGATGATATCTAGGTAAAGCTCAAAACAGGGCCACGTACCTTCGAAAACTAGGTCAATAGGTCAAATAATAGAAAAACCTTGTGACCTCTCTAGAGACTATATTTTTCGATGGATCTTCATGAAAATTGGTCAGAATTTTTATCTTGATAATATCTAGGTCAAGTTCAAAACTGGGTCACATGAGCTCAAAAACTAGGTCACTATGTCAAATAATAGAAAAAACGACGTCATACCCAAAACTGGGTCATGTGGGAAGAGGTGAGCGATTCAGGACCATCATGGCCCTCTTGTTGATTTGATAAAAAGGCGGAATTTTGGACCATGTCTAAGGAATCTATTGATGGAACTTCATGAAACTATACAATTGGAGATGCACGCTCAGTTTCATCAGGATCACTTCAGTAACTTTAGAGTTATTGCCCTTTAATTTTTTACAATCCATGAATTCGCACATAACAAAGTAATCCATTCATGGATCTTCATGAAAATTAATGCAAATATATATGTACCACTATACCATGGTGAATGGTCTTTCATCAGGATGTCTTTAGCAATTGCAGAGCAAATTTTTTAATTGTTTTAAAATTCATAAATGTATCTGGAAATCAAATATCTAAAACAGTCTATTTGGCAGGAAATATCAGTTCACTAAATTTGCTTGTTGATGCAGTATTACTATGGGCAGTTAATTAGACTTGTTAAGCACAGTCAGACCTGTTTAATATTAAAACCATACCAGAAGGTGGCGTTTAGTTGCAGACAATCTTTATTGATATATTTGAATACTGTAAAACACTTTGATTTTGCATTAGGTTGCTTTGCTCTGATTGTCCCTATACTTTTATTTGCAAAATGTTGAATCTGGAACGTTTTGAAAAGTGTACCCGAAACTGCATTTTGGATACACTAGGTGTATACCGAGATTGGACTTGTAAGATTTTTTTATGGAAAATTTTAATCTGAAAGTGGATGAAGCTCACTGGTAATAAGTGTTTGACAGTATACTTCAAAATTAATTTTTATGTTGAATGATCTTAAGCACAGGTTCGTATGTTTTATTAACCCTTACCCTGCTAAATTTGTATAATGAACTTGTCTGTCTTTCAATTTGGACAGTACTGTTATCTGTAAAAAGGGGTTCATACCAAAAAGATACTGACTGAATAGCGAACAGTGCAGATCTTGATCAGACTGCACAGATGTGCAGGCTGAGCATGATCTGCATTGGTTGCAAAGGCAGGTTCAATCGTGTCTAACATGATAAGGGTTCAGTCCCACATCTTAAATGGAAGTTTAATGAATGTACTAACATTAATGGTTTGTTTAATTGTCCAAATCATTTAAGTCTTTATATTTTTCAATTTTTCTTCTCTTTTTCTCTTATTTCTAAATAGCCTTAAATCTAAAGTAATATTCAATATGTAAACACAGATGACATGATGTCAGAGATAAAGCCGTGTAAGTATTATGATCACAGAGTCAGTAAAAACTGTTGTAGATGTGGATTTGAGTTCTTTTAACTAATTTTGGCTGTAAGAAATCAGCTGCTAGATGCCAAAAAACAGAAAGCTATCTGGAATTTTGATTTTTGTGGGTTTCCTTCTCCACCTGATTTCCTGTGGTCAGTAGATGACCCTATTGTGTTGGGGATCAATAGGTCAACGGTCAAGGTGACAGTTGCCTTGATACTGATTGGTATTTCCACTCAATAACTAAAGAAAACTTTAGCCCACAGTTGTCTGGCTGCATAGGATAATAGAATGTGATCAGTAGATGACTCATGTTGTTTTACAGGTCAGTAGGTCAAAGGGCAAGGCCACAGTGACCTTTATACTGAAAAAGGTTAACTCTCAAAGATCATAGAATACTTAACCCTTAGCCTGCTGGCGGCAGATGATTCTGCCTTTGCGACCAGTGCAGACCAAGATGATGGTCTGCACTGTTCGCTATTCAGTCAGTAAATTTTCAGTGAAAACCCCTTTGAGTAATAAGTGGTACTGTCCAAACTGAAAGATGGACCAGTCCATTATAGAAATTTAGCAGGTTAAGGGTTAAGTTGTCAATTTTCATAGGGTACTTGCTGTAGCTTGAAGATTACACGCAGACACTTTGGGTCAGGACTTCCAACCCCTTCCTCTGCCCCTGCCAACTGTTAGCCAATATTTTTTAGCTCAAAATGCATTATTACCATTGGTCAGATTCAAGCAACCAATCAAATGGTCTAATTTTGAGACTGGAGATAGTTTAATTACCAACAGAAGAAGCAGCTTTTGATTTTGAAATCCCTTTCATTGCCTGAAACTAGTTTGTTTGAGGTTTTGGAGTTTAGATAAAGCTTTTTGCTTAACAGTAAACTGTTGTAGAATGGGCAACACAACTTAAACCAATATTCATAAGTAGTTCCCCTCCCCCAATGCTACAAGCACATAATAACATTTGTTAAAATTTGAAATCCTAACATCTTTCACTTGTGTGAGAGTTTGACAAGACCTACTGTTTGTTGTTTGAATTTAGGGTGATGATGCAGTGTTGAAATTAATATACTTTTATTATTACCTTACCTGACCTACTGTTTATAATTTGATAATTTATAACATATTTTTATCAGCATTTCTAGCCTCACAATCCTGGGAGACTTCCCTTATCCTGATTCAGAACGTCTGTCTTTAGGCAATCAAAAAATACCAATAAAAGTAGGGGGTTGGCTATAGTGCAATGAAACCATGGTCATGTGACTGAGACATGTGATGAAAATACTAATATTGCATAGGTAGACTTCAGGAATTACCTAATTTCACTTTCATTTTACCAAACAGCTTCGACACAACTTATGAAGCATATAACAGCTCATCCACAGACATTCCTCTGGCACGAAAATGGCTTTTACTAGGCAGGAAAATTGCTACATATATTGATATGGACTACATTCCAGTGGACCATGGAGGCATATCCGGCAAATTACTACCTTCATGTCTATAAGAAATGTCAAAGTTTTCACAATCATTCTGTCGCAGTCAATTATTATACATGAGACAATTGTCAATAATTTTGCCAACTTTAAATTTGAAAGAATGACTACTGTCGGAATAATGCCCCATTAGGATAGGCCGTCCATACCTGCAAAAAATGGGTCAGATGCATAGAATATGCCAACTTCTTGTTAAATTAAGTATCATGTGGCCTTACTTTTCTTATAATATTGAGCCGTGCCATGAGAAAATCAGCATAGTGGCTTTGCGACCAGCGTGGATCCAGACCAGCCTGCGCATCCGCGCAGTCTGGTCAGGATCCATGCTGTTCGCTGTCAAAGCCTATTGCATGTAGAGAAACTGTTAGCGAACAGCATGGATCCTGACCAGACTGCGCGGATGCGCAGGCTGGTCTGGATCCATGCTGGTCGCAAAGCCACTATGTTGGTTTTCTCATGGCGCGGCTCATATGTTTATCATTCCTTTGCAAGAATCAGCTTTTACCAAACCTTTTTATACAACCATTCAGTTTAAAAAATATTAAATATTCATAAATTATTTTTTGTATCTATTGAAACTTGATGAACTGCTGGTTTGTCAACAAGTACATGTTTATTGGGAAATGCATTCATATATACAATCAAACTTCGTTAACTCGAACTCGGATAATTCGTACACCAGCCTTCTTTTGAACTCGTCGTCAGGTCCCAGAAAAATCCCTGTATAGCGATAACTTAAACAACCAATCACTCGAACAAATTTTGCTGGTGCCATCGAGTTCAAGTTAACGGAGTTCACCTGTAATTATAATATTCAATATTTCACTGTAAAGATGACCTTTCATGTTATTGCATGTTTTTCTTTTAGCTTTTATTCTGCACAAGAAAAAAAATGAAATTTTATGAATGTGTTTTAATCTTGCACCCTTGTTAGTATACTATGTAGTAATTTAAAAAAGAAAGTGGAATTTCTGGTCATATTATGCTTTTTAAGATGTCTTATAAAATATGATTATTTAGCTGTTTTAAGATTTACCTTGTCTTCTTCAGATACTTTGCCTGATCAGGCTAAAATTTCATGAAATTTCATCATTCTAATACAAAATGTACACACAAATTGCCTTGTAGGACTAGGTTAGCTATGAAACTTTCATAAAGTAATTCATTATTTTCATATGAGTAAAGGTACCCCATCCAAAAATATTCTTAGAAGTCTGTGATGCATTTAAAAATAAGTAAAAAGGCTTGGTCTGTGCTTTTGTTTTCTAAAAATGTTAAGTGTTCTTCATTGTAGCAGTTTCAATTCCTTTTGGATCATTGCCTGATAAGACACCCTGGGGACACAATGAAAAAAATGAATTTGGAAACCAGTCTCTAGATGCAGCCTAGTAATTGGTCTATTCAAATTTGTGCTCAGCAACAACCAATCAGCTGCTTTTGTTGTTAGACTGGTCTTCAAACTCAGTTTCATAACCTCGGGGCCAATACAGGTATTTTCCATGGAAGCTGATTTTTAAATCCATTTGCTTTAAGTTTTATTTTGATATTGCTGAATCAGAAGGTCTTAATTTGAGTTATTTTTTCAGACCTGAGAAGTACTGGTGGACTTGTAACAAGATCGAGTATCGATTGTGGTGCTAGCCTTGCAATCTGTCCCCGACCAGTGGATGTGTTCATAAGTTACAGAAGATCTACTGGATCTCAGCTAGCTAGGTTTCTTTAACTTTGACTTAATCAAGCTTAAGATCAGGCCTTGTGATTAGATCTAATATACAGTGAAACACTGGGGAGGGGGAGGGCCTCAGTGTCCAAGTGATTAAAGTCGCTGGCTTCAAATCACTTGCCCCTCACTGATGTGGGTTCGAGCCTCATTTGAGGAGTTGAATTATTCCTGTAAGGAAGCCATCCAGCTGGCTTACAAAAGGTCAATGGTTCTGCCCAGGTGCCCACCTGTGATGAAATAATACATGGAGGGGCACCTGGGGTCTTCTTCCACCATGGACAGCTGGAAAGTTGCCATATGACTTATAATTGTGTCGGTGTGAAGTTAAACCTAACAAAAACAAAAAAATAAAACAGTGACCCCTTGAAGTTGCAAAGCAATGGGCAAAATGCTTCAGTTATGCAGGGTATCAGGCAGTCAAAACCAGAATATATGGACATTGGCTGTGACCTAATGAATTGCTTGAGTCAGTGCAGGTGCTTGAGCCATCAATGATTTACCCTGCTAAATTTCTATAATGAACTTGTCCATCTTTCAATTTAGACAGTACCATTAACTGTTAAAAGGGGTGCATACAAAAAGGTACTGACTGAATGGCAAACAGTGCAGATCATGATCAGACTGCATGGATGTGCAGGCTGATCATGATCTACACGGGTGACAAAGGCAGAATCAATCGTGTCCAGCATGATAAGGTTAAGTGGTCAGAGTTCCACTGTAAATTGAAGTGCAGACTAGACTTGCCATTTGTCCTCTACCAGTAGATGTACTGGTATGTTACAGAAAATGTACAGGGTCACAGCTGGCTGGGTTAATGTTACTATGAGCAAATCTAGTTAAGATGTGGCGTTGAAACCAGATCAGATATAGATTATGGTGCTGACCTTGATATTTGAGCTACTCATAACTTATAGAAGATCTACAGGATTAAAGCTAGCCAGGTTTGTTTGACTCAAAGTTAAGCAAGGTTCATGTTGTGATATTAAGACCAATAGCTTTGTGACTAGATCAAGTATAGATTGTGGTGCTAGCCTGGCCATCTGTCCTTGACCTGCAGATGCATTCCTAAGATCTGCAGAGACACTAGGTGGATGTCTTATGGAAGGTCATTTTTTCTAAACATGTCCATCTATGATAAAGGGGCACTTTGGGTCTTCTGTCAGCTTGGAGAATTGCCTTGTCCTAAAATTATCAAAATATGACATAAAACCAAATAAAAAATAGTGATATTTATTTAGCTATTGCAAAGTAACAGTGTGAAATATTAATATTATATCAATGATATCTGTTTGCAGTTTGTTGAAGGTGCATCTACAGCTGCGAGGATTTTCAGTCTTCCTTGACATTGATCGACTGAGAGCAGGAAAGTTTGATGAAAATCTGCTCATGAATATCAAACTAGCCAAACACTTTCTACTCGTATTGACCACCAATGCCTTGGACAGATGCATCGGGGATATGGACAGACAGGATTGGGTACATAAGGTATGAATTCTTTGCATTTCTTTGTATACAGCCGAACTTGCCTTAAATGCCACCAGTGTTATGTAGCCACCTGCCTTAAGCAGACAGTCATCACACTTTCCAAGATGATTTTTTTGCTCTAATTTCAACTTGTCTGAAGCAGCCATCTTAAGTTTCATCCCTAAATCATTTATGATAAAGTTGAGTATAGAACTTGCACTACTGGTATCCGGCTGGGTAAATTCATTTTATCACCTAATTGCAGTCAAACAGCTACATGAGAGCCAAATACAGTAGAATTTCATTCTCTTTAACTTGGATTATTTGAACATACATGCACTTATGAACTGATCCTGGCAGAATACCTGTACGGCAGAATACCTAAAATATTATGATGTAATTTGTTCAATAGCTCAAACTACCGATAAATTTTGTCTGTCTCTTCTCACCTATAACCAGTGATAGATTCTTTTTTCTTGCCTTCTACAAATAATAGGAGAAATGAAATAAAATGAAAGACCTTGATCTTATAGAAGGGTACGAATTTACACATTCATTCATACATCACTTATAGCATGAGAGTCATCCTACACTAAGGGGTGTCAGACAAATTTTGCCAGTAGCAGTCTGACATGCATAATTAGGTATAATTCTAACCTCTTTTTTTTGTTAGGTTTAACATCACACTGATGCAATTATAGGTTATATGGCGACTCTCCAGATTTTGATGGTGCCCAGCGGACCCCTTTTTATTAGCTCGACTATTCGAAGAATAGGGGAGCTATCCTACTTGCCCCGGCGTCGGCGTGAGCGTGAGCGTCACACAAATGTTAAAGTTTGCGTACCACCCCAAATATTTTCAAAGTCCATTGAGATAGATATTGCTTTCATATTTTGCATACTTGTTTACCATCATGACTCCGGTCTGTAAAAAGGAGGAGGCAACTCTATCAAGCATTTTGACTGAATTATGGCCCCTTTTCGACTTAGAATAAATGTTAAAGTTTGCGTACCACCCCAGATATTTTCAAAATCTATCGAGATATTGCTTTCATATTTTGCATACTTATTTACCATCATGACCCCAGTCTGTAAAAAGGAGGAGGCAACTCTATCAAGCATTTTGACTGAATTATGGCCCCTTTTCGACTTAGAATAAATGTTAAAGTTTGCATACCACCCCAAATATTTTCAAAGTCCATTGAGATATTGCTTTCATATTTTGCATACTTGTTTACCATCATGACCCCAGTCTGTAAAAAGGAGGAGGCAACTCTATCAAGCATTTTGACTGAATTATGGCCCCTTTTCGACTTAGAATATGCTTATTGTAATGTTAAAGTTTTACTCATTGCTTATATTATACTGTCAAGCACTGAGAATAGTCGAGCGAGCTGTCCACTGACAGCTCTTGTTAGAACCACAGACCTTCCGTAAGGCAGCTGGATGATTTTCTCACATCACGAATTCAATACCCCAAGCAAGGCTTGAACCCACATTGGTGAGGGGCAAGTGATTTGTTGTCAGTTGGCACGGAGGCCCCGAATCCTTACCCCACCTCTAGAAACTATATTTAATGGGTAAAGGATATAACAAAAAATTAGTTTGTTAATGAAATGATTTACTCTTGTTAAATTTCTTTTTTTTTTTTTGAATCTGTTTGAAATGCTGTAAATTTTTGTAGGAGATAGTAACAGCATTGGAAAGCCAGTGTAACATTATACCGATCCTCGATAACTGTGATTGGCCAGAACCCGAGCAGCTGCCAGAAGATATGCGACCAGTCTGCTATTTTAACGGAATCAGGTATAGACTGGTTTTGTTATACTGTATGAATTTTTTGTTTCAGGACTGACTTTTGTCTACAGTTATTGATGTGATAGTGAACATGTTTAATAACTGAGTTGGGAAATTTTTTTTTTCTTTGGGTTTCATACATTATTTGTGGTCTGTGTATATATTTGTGTTTGTTTTAAAAATGACAACGTTTGTACATTGGAACAAATGGTTCATATTCTTGGCAAAACTGATTGGCCTCTTCATATCCATTGGAAGAATCAGCATCAAGCCATATGAAAAAGAACACTTGACCAAGAATTAACAACAAAAAAATATGGAAAGCTGCAATATGTCTGCGGCAATGGCATGTTTAGATATGTTATACTGGTATGAATTACATGATATTATAACTTTGTACTGGAAAATGGAAAATATATTGTTGTATGTCTTCTGTTTTGCTATTTGTCTGGTGTTTCGGAAATGCATGCCAATTAACAAACTGTTCTTCACCTTTGAAGTAACCTGCGCATTATGTGACTTGAAAAAAGCAAGGCTTTTGTTACTGTAGAGACACACACACTCGTGCAGAAATGAAAATGTGCTTTATATGTCTTGTGCATTGACTTGCTGTATTCTGCAAGAAATGTACCTTAATTAGAAACATATTTACTCTTTTAAGTGCTGATATGATGCATTAGTGTTTAAAATTTTAAAATTGAACAGTATCTTTCTTTTAAGTTTTTATCCAGAAGTTACCAGATTGTTGGTTCTTATGATTATGTGTAAGATACAAAATCCTTCAAGCTTCTCTCTTACATAGATATCAGTCTCTGTGATTTGAACATCTTTATAATTTTATTACAGTAACATTTTGTTCGAATGAAATTTTTTATATTCCAAGTTTGAGGTGCTGAATTGTTTTATTGAGTGCACAGTCTTGTAGTTTTTCTTCCATTGAATGCAGTACAGTATACTTTATGTTAGTGATAACTTTGTTTTTATCCACTTCCTAGATGGGTGCATGAGTATCAGGATGCCTGTATTAACAAAGTAGAGAGTTTTCTACGCGGTGAACTTAAATCGTTACCTGATAAAATGTGTCATACCAAGGCATTGAAGAAGTCGGCATCGGGTGTATCGGGCACATCGTCTCGGGGCTCAAAGGGCAACTTGACCCCACAAAACAGTTTTGAGCTTCCGAAACCGAAAGATTGGACAATTGAGGACACGCCCATCATTGGTTCATTGGTGCGGTACCTTGAGTAAATTGTAGACGTGATCTAATCAGCGTATTTTTGTATGTGACTAAGATTTTACGTAGAATAACGCTGTACTGCAAGAATGAACTATCTGCAGTATTTACTTCAGATAGGGAGTTTTTACAGTACAATTCCACCAGTAGAAAGCTTACCTCTCCCACTTATTACCTCCCTTTCCATATTTTTTTTTCCCATTTTAACTTATCATTTGTTCACCAGTGTACGCATTAAAACTTAACTTATATACTGTAAATGTACTTATATGAAAGCTTAAAATTAAATTGACATTTTTCATTTTTATATAATTTAGCACTATACATGCTGTAATTCTTTTGCGTGCATTTTATGGGGATATTTAATATCAACAGCAATTTAATGTGTAAAGAAGCTAAACATGACTGCATAGTCAAGTGGATAATAATAACATGCAAATGTAAGTAGATTTACAGTATACACTTAGAAACTATGGTTGGAGGTTCTATGGACCATGGCTGGCCCGGATCCAAGGAATATTTGAATGGGTGGGATGGGGGGGGATAAAGGGGACACCATTGTTTTTAGCATGAATGCGTCACCAGTGAGGCACCTAGTGCTGGGGTAGGTAAATGAGGGGGCCTTCTGCTTGTGTTAGGAGGTCAGGTTGTGTTCCCCTAAAAATTTTGAAACATAAGTATAAAATCAGAAATGGCCTCTTGTGCTTTTTTGTATAAATTTTGAAGTGCATTTGCAGTCAGGAGGTCTATCCCTGGAAAATGTTTAACTGTAGATACGAAATGATGGCCTCTGCTGCATTTTTGGGTCTAAATTTTGAGAAAATATTAATCTTTTGCCAAAATATTTTGTTGCAATTTTAATAGTATAGGTCACTTCATAGTCAACTGGGGTAGGAGATCCGGGCCTGCATGGACCAGTAGTTTGACTATTGACTGGCAAGCCATTCAGGAAGTGTTATTATTACATGACATCAGAAATAAATATTCATATTTTTTACTTCAAGTTTTTACTTTATCTCAGCTAAATTAGTGTTGAACTATAGACCAGTCAATAGCATAAGCTGTGAACTGGTGGTTTTATATTAGGAGTCATGTAATAGTTTTGGCTATTCACTCCAGGATTTTCCAGACCAACTTTGTGTTGTAATGCTGTTGATTTTGTCAAGGTTTCATTTTGCTGTTGAAACTTGAAAAGATGAAACCAAGGCACAGAATATAATGCTACAGAATTATTGAGTCAGATCTGGAGCACCTGACAGAAAATTTTCAAAATTGCAGTTTTGGCGAATATGTCTTTTTCCATCAGTAAAAGCCTGGACTTTGTCATTTGAAACCTACCGCATTGGTGTGACTTAAGTCTTAATTAAACAATTCACTGAAGAATGTTTGAGAAAACAATATTTTTAACTCTTTTCTTATTGATCTCAGGGTTGTGAGTTTGAGCCCTGGGCAAAGCGTATGTTCTCCGTTTGACGATTTGATAAAAGACATTGTGTCTGAAATCATTCGCCCTCCACCTCTGATTCATGTGGGGAAGTTGGCAGTTACTTGTGGAGAACAGGTTTGTACTGGTACAGAACTGGTACAGAATCCAGGAACACTGGTTAGGTTAAATGCTCGCTGTTACATAACTGAAATACTGTTATAAAAGCAGTGTTAAATGCAAAGAAACAAACAAACTTTTCCTATTTGATCAAAATTCATTGCAGTTTTATCAAAATGGTTTGTATGTTTGAGAAGAATGTTGTTTGCTAATGTACGATGAACTTGATTTGCTTAATACGTTGCATTAACCTTCTAACATTGTTCTCATAGTTGCTTTCACTTAATTCACTAACCATTTAATTGTTAATGGGAATCTGTGGCATGCTTTATTTGAACGCTTTTTATTGACAGTTTTGTTTGGCTATTATGGCCATTTCACATATACACCAAACTGAAAATAATTAGAGTGCATTATTATCAATTGACTGTTTCAAATATATGCCAAATTGTAAAGGAAAAGTAAAACAAAACCAAAACCGAAAAAGACACATATTTAAATTCTAATTGAGTTACCAACTTTGGTCCAAAGAAGCAAAAAAGGTCACATTTATCCACAAGTTGTGGATTTATGCATTTAATCCAGAGAATAAGATCAAAATTCTGATTAAATGAAAGCCCTAGCCATTCTTGAAAAAATATGGACAGGTTTGGACTTTGTGTTGATTCAGGGTGTATGTGAAATGGCTTTTAGCTTCCCTTTCACCTTTTTAGCTCACCTGTCACATAGTGACAAGGTGAGCTTTTGTGATCACGCAGCGTCCGTCGTCCGTCGTCCGTCCGTCCGTGCGTCCGTAAACTTTTGCTTGTGACCACTCTAGAGGTCACATTTTTGTGGGATCTTTATGAAAGTTGGTCTGAATGTTCATCTTGATGATATCTAGGTCATGTTCGAAATTGGGTCACGTGCCTTCAAAAACTAGGTCAGTAGGTCTAAAAATAGAAAAACCTTGTGACCTCTCTAGAGGCCATATATTTCAAAAGATCTTCATGAAAATTGGTCAGAACGTTCACCTTGATGATATCTAGGTCAAGTTCGAAACTGGGTCACGTGCCTTCAAAAACTAGGTCAGTAGGTCAAATAATAGAAAAACCTTGTGACCTCTCTAAAGGCCATATTTTTTATGGGATCTATATAAAAGTTGGTCTGAATGTTCATCTTGATGATATCTAGGTCAAGTTCGAAACTGGGTCAACTGCGGTCAAAAACTAGGTCAGTAGGTCTAAAAATAGAAAAACCTTGTGACCTCTCTAGAGGCCATATGTTTCATGAGATCTTCATGAAAATTGATCAGAATGTTCACCTTGATGATATCTAAGTCAAGTTCGAAAGTGGGTCACGTGCCATCAAAAACTAGGTCAGTAGGTCAAATAATAGAAAAACCTTGTGACCTCTCTAGAGGTCATATTTTTCATGGGATCTGTCTGAAAGTTGGTCTGAATGTTTATCTTGATGATATCTAGGTCAAGTTCGAAAGTGGGTCACGTACGACCAAAAACTAGGTCAGTAGGTCTAAAAATAGAAAAACCTTGTGACCTCTCTAGAGGCCATACTTGTGAATGGATCTTCAAAAAAATTGGTCAGAATGTTCATCTTGATGATATCTAGGTCAAGTTCGAAAGTAGGTCACGTGCCATCAAAAAGTAGGTCAGTAGGTCAAATAATGAAAAAACATTGTGACCTCTCTAGAGGTCATATTTTTCATGGGATATGTATGAAAGTTGGTCTGAATGTTTATCTTGATGATATATAGGTCAAGTTTGAAACTGGGTCAACTGCAATCAAAAACTAGGTCAGTAGGTCTTGAAAGAGAAAAACCTTGTGACCTCTCTAGAGGCCATACCCTTGAATGGATCTTTATGAAAATTGGTCAGAATGTTCACCTTGATGATATCTAGGTCAAGTTTGAAACTGGGTCACGTGCTATTAAAAACTAGGTCAGTAGGTCAAATAATATAAAAACCTTGTGACATCTCTAGAGGCCATACTTTTCATGGGATCTGTATGAAAGTTGGTCTGAATGTTCATCTTGATGATATCTAGGTCAAGTTTGAAACTGGGTCAACTGCGGTCAAAAACTAGGTCAGTAGGTCTAAAACTATTAAAATCTTTTGACCTCTCTAGAGGCCATATTTTTCAATGGATCTTCATGAAAATTGATCTGATGATATCTAGGTCAAGTTCGAAACTGGGTCACGTGCGGTGAAAAACTAGGCAAGTAGGTATAAAAATAGAAAAACCTTGTGACCTCTCTAGAGGCCATATTTTTCATGAGATCTTCATGAAAATTAGTGAGAATGTGCACCTTGATGATATCTAGGTAAAGTTCAAAACAGGGTCACGTACCTTCGAAAACTAGGTCAATAGGTCAAATAATAGAAAAACCTTGTGACCTCTCTAGAGACCATATTTTTCAATGGATCTTCATGAAAATTGGTCAGAATTTTTATCTTGATAATATCTAGGTCGTATTCAAAACTGGGTCACATGAGCTCAAAAACTAGGTCACTATGTCAAATAATAGAAAAAACAACGTCATACTCAAAACTGGGTCATGTGGGAAGAGGTGAGCGATTCAGGACCATCATGGTCCTCTTGTTTATTTCCCTCATTGTCCCTAAGTTTGGGTATAATGACTTACATTCATGCAGTGGTATATCATGATATTTTAGTCTGTACCATGGCACATGCCATGATTTATTTTCAGGTTTAAGTCTATAAAATTTTATCTTCTTTAAACAAGACTTTTAAATTAGTCTTTATTTTTAGATCACCTGAGCACGAAGAGCTTGGGGTGAGCTAATGTGGTCACTCACTGTCAATCCGTTGTCTGTTTGTTCATCCACACTTTTCTTCAGACAACATCCCCTATAAAAGCTGTGGTCAGAATTGCACCAAACTTGTTCAGTAGCATCCTGGCATGGTCCTCTATCAAGTTTGTTCAAATTTTCGACTTGGCCCCTTTTAGGGCCTGGCAGAGCTAAAAATAGAAAAATCTTTAAATAACTTCTTCTAATGAGCTGGATGGATTGTAATCAACCTAAATGGTCTGTAGCATCATTATAAGGTTCTCTTCCAATTTTATTCAAATGGGAGTGCTTGGCCCCTTTCAGGAGCTGCTAGAGCTAAATATTAGAATGCCATTAAATGTCTTCTTCTCATGAAATTCCTGATGGATCATCACCAGACTTGATCTGTAGCATTGTTATGCATAATATCTATATATAAAAATACCTTTAAATAACTTCTCTTGAACGGCTGGATGCATCTCAATTACACTTTGTCAAATTGTCTAAATGTGTTTTTCCAACAATTTTAAAGACCTAAGAGTTAACATATAGTGGCTGAACTATTTGTCATCTGTTAGACTAGTTCATGTTATCAACTTGCTTTGCTGCTAGAACTTTTGACACCTCTAGTATATTATGGTCCTAAGTCAAAGTTTCACACCAGGTCTAGCCTGTTTAAGCTCTGAAATTCAGGTGAGCCATCTAGGGCCATCATTGCTCCCTTGTTAAGTTCAGACAAAATGATATTTATATTTGTTTATTGATGTATTTCTTGAAAAACATTTCAAAATTACGTATTTCCTAACTTTGCAGATTATAATGATATCAGAATATAATTTATGCTGGTGCACATGATTTTTATAACAGTACATACATGTACCACAGTTTACAGTTAAAGCCCTGCTCCGCGGCTACTAGTATTAAAATTCTTTTGTGTGTATGCAACCCATGATTACAATAGGTAACAGTTAATGGCCACGTACAACACTTAAGTGATTTTCAGTGAACACCCCTACCAATAATAAATGGTACTGCCCAAATTGAATGATAGACCAGTCCATTTTAGAAATTTAACAGGGTAAAGGTTAATGATTTCACAATAAAACTTATCTAGTGTTTCAGATGATTACAAATAATAGATAGGTATAATCCCTGCACCATGAGAAAACCAACATAGTGCGTTTGCGACCAGCATGGATCCAGACCAGCCTGCGCATCTGTGCAGTCTGGTCAGGATCCATGCTGTTCACTTTCAAAGCCTTTTGCAATTAGAGAAACCGTAAGTTAACAGCATGGATCCTGACCAGACTGTGCAGATGTGCAGGATGGTCTGGATCCATGCTGGTTGCAAACGTACTATGTTGGTTTTCTCATGGCGCGGTTCAAGGTATTCCTGTTTTGTTTTGACAGGTGGATTCATGATTATCAGGATGCATGTATAGACAAACTGAACAAATTCATCTGCGGTCAAGCGCAAATAGCACCATCACAACCTTTGAGCTTACCGGGCCCAGAACCAGTTCATGATAAACATGAGAAGAAAGAGGTGCGGGTATGCAGTTTGGCTTCAGAGAAAGCCACAAAGAAGGAGAAACACACTGACAAGGTTGAGTAATAAAGGGAGACAACTCCAAGCACATATTACCAAAAGTCATGTTGTGTGAAGGGAGATTACTCTATAAACATGTTACCAACATTATATGGGTTAAGGGAGATAACCTCATAGACATGTATGATCAACTTTTAATATTGTGTGAAGTGAACACTCTGTACACATATTATAAACATTTTTCATATATTGTGTAGAGGGATATCACTCCAAGCACATTTTATCAACTTTATTCGGTTTATAGTGTAAAGGGAGGTAACTATGCACACAGTAGCACGAGTATATGTATTGAATTATTTTCGAATTAATGCACAGATTGAGATTGAACTTTGTTGTAGAATTAAGATGGAATGACGACAGAAATTATTTCCTAAAATTATGTTTATTTAAATATATAGCATTGTAAAAATAATTGAAAATATTCTTTATTTCTGCTAATTTATATTACTATGGCAGGTTAAACTTTTGATATGTTTTGAATATTCAGTATACATCTGTGGAATGAATTGAAAATGACAGTAATTTAAAACAAAGTTCTATCATGAAATTGTGCATAATTATGTGATGTGTTCAGGCAATAAAAAACAGATATATTTGTTACATATATACACTGGTTTTAAATATATATAGATATCATGTACATTATGGTAGTTCATGCATGCATTTATTACATTTTAACTTGTAAAAGCTTCTCATTGTGGTAAAATATTTGAAAATGTTCATTTACACAGAAATCAATATGGAATGTATATATGACAAAGAAATGAAAAGCAGCACTGATTATCTGCCAAAACCCCTGTATAATGTACGTTTATGCTCATTGTTGGTCTGTCAGTTGGTATACCATTTGGTTTCCAATCAATACCTAGAGAATGTTTGGTCTCACAATGGTCAAACTAAATAAGATGATCGCTTTTGGTCAGTAGATGTCCCCCTTTTCTTTTGTGTGTGTGGGGGGAGCATGGGGGCATCGGGTCAGTATATCAAAGGTCAAGGCCACAGTGACATTGAGGTTTCTGCTCAACAATTAAAGAACATTTTATGCCACTGTAGTCAAACTTGATAGGGTGATTGCTTTCCGTCAGTAGATGTCTCCTTTTGTTCTTGGTGTCAGTATGTCAAAGGCCAAGGTCACAGTTGCCCCAAAAATGAAAGAGGGGGTTGGGGAGGGGCTTGTTTGTTTATCATTTCCAACATGTTTCAGAGTATGTATTCACCAGCCTTAAAAATCTGAGCCTTAGGCTTAGACTTTAAAAAGCTAAATCTTCATTTTACTCAATGTATCTTAAACAGAATTATGTATTAACGAAAATTTGCATGATCATGCATTCTGCAGCTATAGACAAGTCGGCAAAATTTCATTAATATTATAAATTTACACTCATTTAAGTTACAGAAAGTTTAATATTTGCTGTTTTTAAGTCTTCTGTACCATACATTAATACTCTAAAAATTACATATTCCATTAAATTTATATTAAGGACTTGTTTCACACAATAAAAGCTTTATACAAATTCTGTTACAAATTCATTTGTTTTATATCCATAGCGGTGCGCATACATGACATTTTATCAGAAAATTTTTATTGTTAAATTTGATGTTGAGAATGATATTTGTTAGTTTTATTGTACATAAAATATTTGAGCATTTAAATCACCCAAGATAGTCATATATTGTATATTTAAAATGCTACATGCTGCTAGATAGTATATTTTATAGGGCCATTGTGGAATTCATGTTCACTAACATTAAATTCGCTAACAATTTAAAAAGCCAGTTCTGTCCTTTTGAAGTATATTCCATGTATTTTAAATTACAGCATTTTTATATAAAACTGTTAAAATTCTGGTTATTATTTAAAGATACATTTAAAAATTAACAAATATAGCATTTATATGATATTGAACTACGTGAGGAAAAAATTGTTAACTATGGTCACCATTTTTGTTTGAGCTTTTTAATGCGTTATGATTTATATATATTTGAACAGGATGAAAGCACAAGAAGTGAGTTGGGAAAGGAAATGAGGCGACTCTGGCTTGATCAGTTGCATGCATAATATTAAGTGACAGTTTGCGATGTCTGTATGATTGTGTAAATTTTGTAAACCTTTTTGGTATTGTTTACCTGTTAAATAACATAGCTGGTAAGAGAACACAGCTTTTGGTACCAACCGGGAGCCGTAACCACATTTGGAGAATACCTGATTGAGCAGAAATTGCCAGTTGTCAGTACAAGTTAAATACCTTATGTTAAGGTGGTTCTGCACGTTTGTTAAACCAGAAGTAACAAAATAATGCTGTTTATCCACAAACTGTAGAATAAAGCCTGGGCTCTGCGTCCAGAAATGAAAAGCAGTTTATGAAAAAAAATGGCAACTTTGAATTTATTAAAATGGCAACTTTACTATCTTCTTAAAGATAAAATATGATATTAAAAAGTTTGACTTGTTAAAAAGTTCCAGATTGTGTTTATAGCAATGAGCCTGAAATGTGCGGATCACTGTAATCATAGGCAAATATCTCATTGAAAAACATGCAGACCTATACATTTTATTTCATCATATATAGTAAATCATATATGTATTATGACTGTGAGAAGTTTCATTAATATCTACATTGTAGAAAAATTTTTAAGCGCAAAAATGTTATCGAAATTTTGATTTACCCATAGACTATTATGAAAACTTGTAATAGGGTCAAATGTTTCAAATCAGGCTAACAAAAAGCCAAGCTGTTTTATTTGCAAAGTTTTCCAAGACTTAGTATGCTTTCTTAAGTTTTGAAATATCAGGGTTTATATAAATTTTACATTGTAGAAAATGTTTTTACTGGAACATGCAGAACTACCTTAATAAACTGGTCAGAGATACCAGCAATGAAGTAATGCACAAAGGAGCACCTGGTGTTTCCTCCATTATTTAAAGCTTGGAAAGTTGCCTTAATCGAGTCAGTGTGACTTAAGAATGACTGAACATTATTAGGTCTGCAGAAAAAAGATGTTGTTATTGTTGTTGGATCCTTATATTGTTTTTGAATAGTTTTCCAGTTCTGTCCCTACCTCATTACACAGTGATCAGCACTATATAGTTTTGGTCAGTAGTCCATTTCTCATTGGGGAGGAGACATGGCTGTAAATTACCCTCAGAATTATTTTTGTATGTTGTTAAAGGACAGTGAGAATGAGCTACTATTGGGTAAAAGTCACAATCAAATACTAACACTTTTGAAATATAGGGTTATATGGCACAAAAATAAACAAAGAAGTAAGTCACATTTGAATGTGAGACTTTTATGTGTTTGAGCAAACAACCAGAACAGATGTGCAAGTATATCCATAAGAACCAGTATGTGTAAATCTGGCTTCAGTTTTATAAACTTGAGTTTGTAGACCAGTCTAAGAATTCAAGCTTGCCATTGGTCAATGTCCAATTTGTACTCAGAAACAACCAATCAAATACCAGACTTTAGAGACTGGTCTACAAACTTATTTTAACCTTGGACCCAGATTGTCTGATATAACATTTATTGCACCGAGTTCTGTCCTCAAATATGCGTTTGTCATGTAAGCCAGTGTTTGAAAGTGTCGAGATAGTTTTAAATATTTCTTTCTAATTAAGAGCCAGTATGAAGATGATAACATTTATTTCATGTAATCAACTTGCACTAAAAGCTAAATTGTGTGGCTCTGACTTAAACAAACGACCAAACACACGGATGTGTTGAAAGATTAGAACTTTATGGAGTAATATATTGATGTATATTCTAACAATATGTTACTTCTAATACTACTTTTAGTTTTGATATGAATGGTATGTTGTTATGTTCATAGAATGACAACATAATTTTTACTATAAAAGGAAAGACTGAAGCCTTTGAAATTTGGTCACTTGCTTTGATTGAGTTTTTTGTCTACTTAAAGGCAAACCAAAGATTTAATAAAACCTTGCCTTCTTTAAATGTTAGTCATACTACAAAATTCTTTTGTGTGTATCACTTTAATAACATTTGAGCCGCACCATGAGAAAACCAACATGGTGCGTTTGCGACAAGCATGGATCCAGACCAGCCTGCGCATTCGCACAGTCTGGTCAGGATCCATACTGTTCGCTTTCAAAGCCTATTGCAACTAGAGAAACTGTTAGCGAACAGCATGGATCCTGACCAGACTGCACAGATGCGCAGGCTGGTCTGGATCCATGCTGGTCGCAAACGCACTATGTTGGTTTTCTCATGGCGCGGCTAATTTGTTTTTGTTAGTTTTTCATCTATATTAATGTATACCAGCTATGTTTAATCAGTGATTATTGCAAGTTATTTAAAATGATTGCAGTTCCTGAAAGTCATTTTCCTGCTGTATTTATTTGCTTTAGGTAGTCTGTCTATTATTATTTTTGTTGCCAAGCAACCTTTCTTTGTACACATGTTTCAGTTCTTGCTAAGCTATGTAAATAAAAAAATAATCAGTGCATGTGCATAATAAAAGGCCACAATTACTTTTCAGTTTAGCCACAATACATTAAGTTCATATTGCAAAGCCTTGTTTACTTTTTAGCTTAGCCATGGTATATTATGTTCATGTTGCAAAGACGTTATTCTTTTCAATTTAGTCACAATTTATTATGTTCATATTGGTAAAGCCTTGTTTACATTTCAGTTTAGTTAGAATATTATGATGTTCATACTGCAAAGCGTTGGTTACTTCTCAATTCATTTACAATATACATGTACTAGTATTATGTTCATATTGAAAAGCCTTGTTTATGTTTCAGTTTAGTTGAAATATTATTATGTTCATATTGGGAAGCCTGGTTTACTTTTCAGTTTAGCCACAAAATATTATGTTACAAAATATCATGTTTATATTGGGAAGCCTTTATTCTTTTCAGTTGAGATACAATTTATAAAGTTCATATTGCAAAGCCTTGATTACTTCTCATATTAGATGTAATAAGTTGATTACCTATGTTCATTTTGAAAAAAATCCTGCTTATATCTTTTCATTTAGCAACCATACATTATTTTCTGTTAATAAATAAGCAGATTTTATTATGTTCATATGCCTTAATAAATTCAATAAAGCCAGTTTTGGCTTTTTTGGCTTTTTAATTAGGTTTTCAGCCACTTTAATTGTGTACATGTAATTTTGTTTCTTATATATCCAGACATTCTATCTTATATATAACAGAGCTTACTTTAATTAGGGCTGTATTTGTAGTGTTTTGATTTGGATTTTTCTCAATTTTTTCAACAAAATTTCAGTTCTGTAATAGCTATCAGCTAACCTGACCAGTGTTCCTGGATTCTGTACCAGTACGGACTTGATCTCTGCAAGTACTTGCCAACTTCTCCACATGAATCAAAGGCAAAGGATGATTAATTTCTGAAACAGTGTCTTCTATCAAGTCATCACAGAGAACATAAGCCTCGTTCTGGGGTTGAACTCCTGATATCCTGATTTGTAGATCCCTGCTCTCCCTATTGAACTTTGCGGCAGATCTGCATGGCTACTGGTTTAAATTTACTCATAATAACTACAGTACAACCTCTGTAGAGCAACACTGTTTGAGAGATACAAATATTGACTGTTATGTAGAAGTTCTTGTTCTGGAGAGGTAAATTTGATATGTATATTTCAGATAAGGAAATTTCTGGATGAACTGTTGTTACATGATTTTTTGCTTAATAAATTTGGGCGCTGCTGGAAGAGGTTGATACTTATACTGCTTTAAGGTTAATTTAGTGTAATACAAAATGCATACCCAGATTCTTATATTTCTTAAATTTTACTTAGTGTTTATAGTCTTGAAATAACAAAAAAAATATTTCATCTAGAATTTGTTTTTATGAATATTATTTTGGAAAATGGAAATGTTTAGCGGCAATTAATTTGGTTCATTTTGGATAAACCAAAGTATGCAAGCTTCATCATATCGATTTCAAATTGAATGCAATTGTAAAAGACAGTGGAATAGGTTGATTTAAATGTTATTGAGCCACTTTGGTGAAGGTGTTATTCATGTGTGAAGAACAGACAGTACTGTTGCAGAGTCAAGGAACACTGGTTTGGTTAACTGACTGAAAATCCCTGTCCTGTATGCCCAGTTTGTATGTCCAGGACTAAAATACATATATGCATAAATCATGTATGTCCAGATCTGAAATACATTGTATGCATAAATCATGTATGTCCAGACTTGAAATACATTGTATGCATAAATCATAATGTCCACAACTGAAATACATTGTATGCATAAATCATGTATGTCCAGAACCGAAATTCATTGTATGCATAAATCATGTATGTCTGGAAATGCACATTGCATAAATCATGTATGCCCAGATCTGAAATACATTGTATGCATAAATCATGTATGTCCAGAACTGATATACATATTATGCATAAATCATGTATGTCTTTTACTGCAGTATATTGTATGCATAAATCTTGTATGTCCAGAGCTGAAATACATTGTATGCATAAATCACGGACATACAATCATGTATGTCTGGAACTGAAATACATTGTATGCATAAATCATGTATGTTCAGAACTAAAATACATTGTATGCATAAATCATGTATGTCTGGAACTGAAATACATTGTATGCATAAATCACGGACATACAATCATGTATGTCTGGAACTTAAATACATTGTATGCATAAATCATGTATGTTCAGAACTAAAATACATTGTATGCATAAATCATGTATGTCTGGAACTAAAATACATTGTATGCATAAATCATGTATGTCTGGAACTGAAATACATTGTATGCGTAAATCATGCACGTTCAGAACTAATTGTATATGTAAGTATTGAAAGATTTGGCATCTTTATACAAATTTGAGGCTGGGTATCAAGTTTGTACAAACAAAGATTCATAAGTAATTTAAAGACAAAGGATTGTTTTCTAAATATAGAGTTTCAACCATAAATTATTTATCTGTAGTGAAAATCTGCCAAAGACAGTCTGCATGCAATTGCACTTACAAAACCATTGGAGGCATGTGGCAGCTAAGCTGTACAGATGTCTTTAACTTATAATTTCTATGTTATAATGTTTTTGCTTATATTGGTTATGAATGCGACTAGTCACTGTACATTTTTAGCTAGACTATTTGAAATATTTTCAAATTTTAGAGCTACATAAACATGCCAATTCATGAACAGGTCATAACTCTTGGATTTTGATTTCACACAGTTTCGTATGTATGCAATGATAGTCATTTTTTTGCATTTATCAATTTTATTACAATTTAGCCATTTTTTGGTGTAATCTGTTACTTCATTAAGCATCATAAGAGGGGAATGTTCTATGACTTAAAATTGTTGCCCCGTTTGTATACTTGTTTACGTCTATGTTATTATTTTAACTCTTTTTTTTACTGACAATGTTTTGAATAGTCAAGCGTCACTGTCCTCTGATAACTTTTGTTATTGACATTTTAGTTTATATGTAAACAATTTTTATCTATATTTATACATGGAGAGTTAAAATGGCTTTTATATGAGCCGTGCCATGGGAAAACCAACATAGTGGGTTTGCGACCAGCATGGATCCAGACCAGCCTGCGCATCCGCGCAGTCTGGTCAGGATCCATGCTGTTCACTTTCAAAGCCTATTGCAATTAGAGAAAATGTTAGCGAACAGCATGGATCCTGACCAGACTGCGCAGATGCGCAGGCTGGTCTGGATCCATGCTGGTCGCAAACCCACTATGTTGGTTTTCTCATGGCGTGGCTCATATAATGAATAGTTTGCATGACAGTATATTTTAGAGGTTTTGTTTATATAAAATGAAAAGTAAATGACTGAATGATTTGATCTTGTCTGCCCTACATGCTTGGGCAGTGTTTAAAAAGTGCTGTTTTTATACTTTTGTTGCATATTATGTTTACATATTTCTCATACATTCTTAGTATTTTTCATACTTTATTTCACTTTCGTATATTTAGCATTCCTACAAATTTTCTTGTATTACCCTATTTTTTTGTTGTATATTCCCGATACCTGATACCCAGAATGTTTATATTTTTTCCACTTTCCTTCCATTTTCAATGTCTTAGTTTTTCCTGTTAGTCTTGTATATACTACCTTTGATGCAAACTTTTTTTCAGATGCCAGAAGAATAGAAAATCCAAACAATGCCATTATTTTTGTGTAATATTCATTACACTGAGCACTGAAACCTTCATTTTATTTTTCTGAAAATTTCATTCAAGATTCTTGTAAACTTAAAGAATTTGATTTGTCCGATATAAACACCTTTACTTTGCATATGACGATTCTTTGAAACTTAAAGAATTTGATTTGTCCGATATAATACCTTTACTTTGCATATGACGTGAAACTTAAGAATTTGTCGATATGACTTTATTTGATATACATTCTTGAAACTAAAGATTTGATTTGTCCAATATAAAACCTTTACTTTGCATAATGACTGATTCTTGAAAACTTAAAGAATTTGATTTGTCCGATATAAACACCTTTACTTTGCATAATGACTGATTTTTGTAAACTTTAAAGAATTTGATTTGTCCGATATAAACACCTTTACTTTGCATAATGACTGATTTTTGTAAACTTTAAAGAATTTGATTTGTCCGATATAAACACCTTTACTTTGCATATGACCGATTCTTGTAAACTTAAAGAATTGGAATGATCCAATATATACGCCACAATATAAATACCATTACTTAGCATGATTTGATTAATCTGATATAAATGCCTTTACTCTTCATATGACCAATTTATGCCAGTAAACATAAAGATTTTGATTGATCCCATAATAAGCCCCTTTACTTTGCATGTAATCCATTCTTGTAAATGAAAAATTTGATTTATCCAATATAATCACGTTTAATTTGCATAGAACCCATTCATGTAAACAGAAAGTACTTAGTGATCCTATATGAACACTTTTACTGTGCATATGCCTGCTTCATGTAAGCACAAAAAATAATGATCCTTTATAAAGACATTTACTTTGCATGTGACCAGCTCTAGTCCGTACAAATCATCTTGGTTTTGTACCATTTTAGGGAAACGCGTTAAAAGAGTAATTTAAACTCATGGCATTATGCAAAAACCAGCAGTAACTGCTTATAGACAAAGTAGTAGATAAAATTGCGTTGGCGCTGAGGCATATATATGTCATTGAGCGATTGCATGCTAAGTTGAGACGTTTTTCATAGATATATAAACAGGTTATGATGTGTGAAACGTAAAACAGTTTATGTATGATACATTCAACGTATTATCATGTGTGGACAAATTGTTAAACAATAAAAATAAATAGTTAACCCGAGTTTTTGTTGTGTATATTAATTGAGTGTATTTCATTATGAATGAAATCAGATTGAATCATAGATTGACCTTGAGTCATGGTGATTGATATTGAGACATAATGATTGACCTTGAGTCGTAGTGATTGACCTTGAGTCATATTGATTATCCTGAGTCATAGTGATTGACCTTGAGTCATAGTGATTAATCCTGAGTCATAGCGATTGACCTTGAGTCATAACGATTGGCCTTAAGTTATATTGGTGGACCTTAAGTCATAGTGGTTGACCTTGAGTCATAGTGGGGGCCTCCGTGGCCGAGTGGTTAGAGTCGTTGACTTCAAACCATTTGCCCTTCATCGATGTGGGTTCGAAACCTCATTTGGGGCGTAGAATTCTTCACGTGAGGAAGCCATCCAGCTGGCTTACGGAAGGTCGGTGGTTCTACCCAGGTGCCCGCTCGTGATGAAATTATGCACGGAGGGGCACCTGGGGTCTTCCTCCACCATTAAAGCTGGAAAGTCGCCATATGACCTAAAATTGTGTCGGTGCGACGTTAAACCCAACAAAATAAATAAATAAATTGAGTCATAGTGATTGGTGTTTAGTCATAGTGATTGAACTTTGGTAATAGAGATTGACCTGGTTCTTATTCTGATTGAGTTTAATATGAGAAAGTAGATACCATTGGATGGTACGTTTACTGCCATTGGGAAGAAAATTCCTAGATTTAATTAGAAAAATGCGCATAGTTTAAAGATGACCTTGTTTGTAATTCAAGTTGACCAATAATTTTGCAAACGTCCACGTGTACCTCAAAAATTTGACATACTGATTCATAGACTTGTAATGTCCAAGCTACATGTGCCTGGCCCAGAACTTTGTTGTGCCTTTTGGGATGTCAAAATGACTTTGAATATGTTATCGTCGTAGCAAGACCATGTGTCGCGTGCAAGAAACGCTATATCTCTTGCTCAAATGTCAAGGTCAAAGTCGGTTTCTTAACCTTATTCATTTTCCCATACAGAGGTATCTGTGTCCAACCCAGAATTTTTGGTGCATTGTTGGATTTCATAAATAAGGACTATTTGTGTTGTCTGCAAAAACATGTCAAGAGATCAAAGGTCAAGGTCATTGTTCATGAGTGAATGTTGTTAATGGATTAAATAGGTGTGACAGTTTTTCGTGACCGGCAAGGTACTCTGTTTTGAAATCATATTGCACATATAGCTGCTAATAACAAACCGATACATCGCGTGCAAAAAATAAACAAAAACAAAATAAAACATGAAAACATAATTAGAAAGAATTTTTACATAGTCTAGATTATCACGGACGATATTATATGCAATTTTCTATGGTGTTCCATTAGGGCCAGTGCCTTTGCCATGTGAGTACGAAGCGCAAAGGTACGATGGCGAAGTGCGGCAGTACATGGTCAGAGCGCGCCAGTAGGATGGCAAAGCGCGACAGTACGATGGTGACAGTTCATCGCACTACGCAATCCTGTAAGATGTTTGTGCAAATCCGCCCAATAATCTAAGAGAAGCTGACAACCCATTATAAAATTTGACGAATGAAGGGCCATAACTCCACTGAAATTCACCTAACCGGAACATGCCGATGATATACACAACAAGGATGGGAAAGGATCAATATTGTGAATTTTGGTGTAAGTCTACCGGGTGGTGCCGGAGGAGTAGCGAGAACAAAGTTTGCGCCATGCATACATACGTACAGACAGACGGACAGACAATATTCAATCAATTTGTCCCCCTCCCTCTACATGTGGGAGACACAATTACATAAAATTAATTTTGATGTGCCTCATGTACCGGTATTTTAACTTTTGCTAGTATGTGCCATTCAGCCCTAACCAATCAACAGATTCGAAATCAAAGCACCTCTTAATTATTTACATGCATAATATATACACATATATTTTCATTTCAGCAGAGCGGCAAAGAATTAGTCACCGTAGCCAGATATTACAAAGGCATATAACAGTTTGAGATTCTCACTTTGTCCAGTGTAAAATTTCAATTTTGAGAGCGTTGAGCCATAAAAATTCTGTGACAGACTGAACAGTTCAACCACTGCTAACCACTGCTAAATACATTTCATAGGCCATGTAGATTAACTTTTGCCATGTAAATTTTCAATTTTTGTCAAAATTAAGCCCGTCGTCATGCACTAACCAATGAGCTTATTCAGCAGAAAAGCACCTTTTGATTATTTTTCATAAGCTTAATACACAGATATATTGTTCTTGTAATATAGCGGCAATCACTTAAGTCACCGCGGCCAGGTACATTGTACTACTAAGGCTTGTAATTGTGTGCGTTTTTTGCTGTGTTTAGTGTAAAATTTCAATGTATCTCGCTTTATTTCTAAATATATGTGTATTTTTAGTATGTTAACAACAACTGAGCCGCGCCATGGGAAAACCAACATAGTGCATTGCGACCATCATGGATCCAGACCACTGCGCGGATGCGCAGTCTGGTCAGGATCCTTGCTATTCGCTTTCTAAGCCTATTGAAATTAGAGAAACCTTTAGCGAACAGCAAGGATCCTAATCCAGACTGCGCGGATGCGCAGGCTGGTCTGGACCCATGCTAGTCGCTAATGCACTATGTTGTTTTTTTATGGTGCGGCTCAATTAGATATGATTTTTTTTTTCGAACCGTTTGCTTACTTTGAGTAGGATGACAAGCTCAGTTTGGACAAGAATTGAAATTTTTGACAAAGCAAAAGTAAATGTATTTTGCGCTGGTTGAATTGTTTCAATCTGTCACAGAACACATCTTTTTGCGTCTCAACGCACTCGAGAATGAAATTTTGCACCGGACAAAGTGAGAAACGCACACAATATTACAGGCCTAAGTAATACCTGACCACTGTGACTAAAATTATTGTGAAACTATATGTGTGTTTAAGCGCTTGTGAACTACAATTAGAGATGTTTCCCTGTCGAATCGGTTCAGTCGTTAGGACAGAATGAGGTCTCAATCTGGACAATATTTGAAATTTTACCTAGCACAAGTCAATATACACGACCTATGAGATATATTTGGCGGTGGCTGAATTGCTTCAGTCAGTTAGTCAGTCACAGAACCCATAGCTATATGGCATAATACAGTACATATTGAAATTTTACACCCGCCAAAGTAACAAACGCACTCAATATAACAATTCTTAGAAATTGCAACTGTGACTATAATGTTTGTCTCTCTCTTGCAGTGAAAATATATGTGTGTATAAAGCTTGTGATCAGCCATTTTAGGGACTTCGCTGTCGAATCGGTTCAGTTGCTTGGACAGGACGACGATCTCAATATGAACAATTTAAATCTTACACAACAAAAGCTAAAATACCTGCCCTATGGAATATACTTGGCGCTGGTTGAATTGTTTCAGCTGTCACAGAACTCAAATGACATCCGTAAACGCCTCAACACCAGTGAGAACCGCACACGATACAACAAGCCTCCACTGTAGGTAGGCTTAGTAACTGTAGGTATGGATTACGGTCACAATTTGGACAAAAATTGAGAATTCACAAAGCAAAATGTAATAAACATGGCCTATGAAATATATTTTGGGCAGGTTCAACTGTTTCAGCTATCACAAAACTTATCCGTTTACGGCTCAACGCAAGTGAGAACCGAGCAGGATTTTACAAGATCGAGCCGCTGTGAATAATTTTGAAATGAAATCATATTGGAGTATCAAGCCTATGAAATACAATTTGAGGGACTTTGCTGCCGGTGTAATGAAGTAATTCGACCCCATAGAATAATGACCCCCCGGTCATTATTCTATAGAAAAAGTGACCCCCGGTCATAGTATTATGACCTCCAGATCATAGTACTATGACTCCCCCACGTGAAGTAAACTGAACCTCACGAAGAATATTGACTCCCATAAAAAAACGACCCCCGGTCATTTGGTCAAATTTAGTGATAACTCATGTATCTAAGTCCTAATTGCTGCATTTTATGCCCCCACTCGGGGGAGAGGGGCACATAGATTTGCCCTTGTCCGTCCGTCCGTCCGTCCTTCCGTTTGATCATTAGCCTCAGATACGATCACTTGACACAGAAATCAGAGCATTCCGCAACGGGAAAAGGGATTGTATTTCTAGACGCTGTATCTTGGTGTATACATTTTGTTTTCAGGAAAATAACAATTCACAATACGTTCACAAAACACATCAGCGTCAATAATCCCTGCAAACTTCGGTATGAAGTAATTCTTCAGAAGAAAACTGCACAAGAAACTGCTAGCATAGAACTTAGTATTAATAGAAGTTGCAATACTTAGCAGTGGCAGTACGGTAGCGGCAACAATAGAAAGTAGTAGTAGTAGTAGTAGTAGTAGTAGTAGTGGCAGTGGTGGTGGCAGTTGCAGCAGCAGCAGCAGCAGCAGCAGCAGCAGCAGCAGCAGCAGAGGAATAAGTGACAGCAACAACAGCAGCAGGAGAAGAAGAGGTAGATGTACAAGACGTATTAGTGGAAGCAGGTATAGTAGTATCTTTAGTTGTAGTAGTAGAAGTAGTAGTAGTAGTAGTAGAAGAAGAAGTACACGTAGTAATAGCAATAGAAGTAGCGGCACCAGTAGTAGTAGTAAATCAAAATGTTAACTATTGGCAATGGAGAGTATTAGAGTTGTAGATCTAGTAAAATTGTCCGTTAGGTTTGGAAGGGATCACTTTTTAATAGATATTATCATCGAAAGTCTTTTTAGGAGCCGGTGTTTTACACGGAAAGAGTAACTTTTTTAAATAGAATAATGTCCGGGAATCGATATTGTATGAGAGTTCGAATGTAGTAATTTCGGCAGTGAGTATTTTACGTGGAAGGAGTCACTTTTTCTATAGAATAATAACCGGGGTCGTTATTCTATGAGATTCGAAGGGAGTAATTTTTAGGAAGTCAGTATTTTACTTGGAGGGGTCAGTTTTTCTATAGAATAATGACGGGGGTTCGTTATTCTATAGAGTTTTCAAAGGGAGTCAGTTTTTTATAAGGGGAGTCAATATTTTACAGGAAAGGAGTCAAATTTTTTATAGAATAATGACCGGGGGGGGGGGGGGGGGGGGGTCGTTATTCTATGGGGGTCGAAATACTTCATTACACCGGAACGGTTCAGTGGGTAGGGCAGGATGTCTGTTTCAATTCAGGAACAAAATCTGAATTTCACATAGCAAAAGCTTAAATGCGTGGCCTATGAAGCATATTTTGCGTTGGTTGAATTGTTTTCGTCATAGGATTCAACGCGAACGTGAGAACTGCACAGGATATTACTTATTCTAACACGATCCGATTCATTTTCCTATTAAACAAAGAAGGCAGAAAACAGTGATTATTATACAACAAATATCACTGTTCTGACGTCACAATTATTACGTCATGGCGTCAAACAGCATAGCGGCGCGCTGGAAAAGAAACCGATTGAAAACGGGCAAATATTTAATGAATGTCGTAAAGGATGTACTTACAAATCCTTGGTAACGTGTTAGAATCGAAATAATATATCTCATTTAGTGATTTGCTCTTGAATAAATCATTGTTTGTCGTTCAGATGCGTATTATTATATCACTCGGGCAGCACCCTCGTGATATAGTTCCTTAATGACTTTTAAAAAGGCTAGCTCCATATTTCGAAAGTAAAAATTCGAACAATACAAGATCATACAGTTTTTTACATGAAAACTTAAAAGCATAATAAACTTTCACATTACTCTACAAACAGAGTTTAAATTCCCTGAGACATTCATTGTATCATAATGGACCACACCATCTGACAGTTCAGCGCTTTTAAAAGCTCACTATTTGCAAGAAACAGCTGTATTATCTTCGTTTTGATGCATTTGGATTAATATACCAGCGCTGAAATTTCACAACACTATGTTAGACCATGTTTTCATCAATTAAATTTTTATTTCTGTGCAAATAGCATTGTTTATTTAAAAGGAGGCAACTTTTGGAGTGTACTTTAATTATCCAGTAATATTACATTATTACAGTACTGTACAACATGTATTAGACAGGTAGATTGTTGATGGAGATGTTATTTGTTCACCGAATGTTGCTGTGTTTTGATAATATTCTGATAAGCATGTGAACAACAATTAAAGATGCCTCTCTGCCGGATAGGTTCAGTGGTTCAGGCAGTATGAAAGTCTCAAATTTGACAAAAGTTTTAAATACCAAATGTTGATATAAGTGGCCTATGAAATATAATGCGGGGGGGGGGGGGGGGGGTTAGGCTGTCACAGAACATAGAACCGCACAGGATACTACAGTCTTTAGTAATATCGGGTCACCGTTTCTCTAGTGTTTATCGCAATCTTGCATTGAAAAGGCGATATTTGTCGCTTTCTATGTGATTTTGGTGCAAAAGCTTTAATACAAACACAATTTTCCATGTCAATACACAGATCAAAGGTTCCATCTAAACTGACACGACTCACGTGCGAAGGTTTTTCATTCAGGACTCCAAAACCTAGCTTGTACTCTTTGTAGTTTCTGTTGAAATCGACCTAGCTTGTAGTCTTTGCAGTTTCTGTTGAAATCGACCTAGCTTGTAGTCTTTGCAGTTTCTGTTGAAATCGACCTAGCTTGTAGTCTATGCAGTTTGTAGTCTATGCAGTTTCTGTTGAAATCGCCCTAGCTTGTAGTCTTTGCAGTTTCTGTTGAAATCGACCTAGCTTGTAGTCTTTGCAGTTTCTGTTGAAATCAAACTACCTTGTAGTCTTTCCAATTTCTGTTGAAATCGACATAAGCTTCCTTTCGCCTTTAAAACAAAAACATGCACTGCCTTCCATTTCTTGGTCACAGTTTACACTGAACTTTGATTTGAGACTGGGGATCATAAATAACAAGAAATATCTTTAAAAATGATGGTCGGCGAATTGTAATAAGGAAAGAAGTTTATGAATTTTTCATCTAACATTCATCTTTCATCTAACATTTTTCAAATTGCAAAACTAAACACCGCACTTTAACAATTTAAATAGTTATCTTTTAATTTTTCTCAAAGGTTTCGTAGGGTTGCAATTTTGTTTCGTTTATCCTTAGACGAATAATTACAGCAGTAGTTTGATGAAGATTCATGAAGCGGTTCATGAGAAGAGGTCATTAAACGTGTTTATATTTTTAGCTAAATTGGTCCCTATCCCCATTTGTAACAAAATAGCAGGAGACCTTATGATATTGTTACACATCGGGTTTGATAAAAATCCATTACATTTTAGTGGTTAATGCGAAGAAAGGCATATCTACTTTTAGCTATAGTAGTCCCTAATAGGGCCCAAGTTCCTATATAAATAAATTTGGAAGAGGACCTTATAATGATGCTCCAGACCAAGTATGACAAAGATCCACCAAGCTGTTCATGAGAAGCTGTATAAAGGCAATTCTAGTTTTAGCTCTAGCAGCCCCTAAAAGGGGTCAAATGTCCCAGCTGAACAAAGTTGGCTGCGGGCCTAATAAAGATGTTACAAATCAAGTTTGATTAGAATACATGAGAAAAAATCAATTAAAGATTTTTTTTATTTATTATTTTTATTTATTTCTAAAATAGGCCAATTGATCCCGCTATAACAAATAGCATATTCGCTATTCATGAATCTTTGGACAATGACGTCACACCTATAAAAAAGTGAAGGTCAAGCAAAACATACATTTGTAATTATTTCAATATTTCTGTTTCATAAGCAAAGTTTGACCATAGTCATATCACATCGATAAACTGTATGCAGCGTACCTTCATTTCAGTGTAACGAGATTCAGTCATTATATAGCATATATATAATAAAACAGATTTCAACTGAGTTCAATATTTGCATACCATACTAAAGAAAAATATTCATATATAATAAATCAGTTAAATAATTTATAACAAATATATCAAAGCAAACAAGTAGTCATTTTAATATGCAACCTGAATAAGTCACAAAAGCAAGAAACCTTTTCATATACAGACGACAATCGTAACAAGGAAACTCTTTTAAAAAGCACTTCTCTACATAAAAGACTCTTATCACACCCTTATTCATGTGATACGCAGACCGTATTCAGCTCTTTCTTTAATTTGATATATGTTGGTATTGAACAGGTTTTTATCATATTTATTAAACTTACTTACCATTTTGAGATATATCAATATTCTTGCTAAATATACTGAGCCAAAGTTAGCTTTAAAACTGTGAACAGCGTCGTTTAGGATAAACGCTTTGTCTACATTTCACTCAGCGTAGCACAATCAACAGAGTGAAAGAAATTGACACTCTCGTCCAATCAGGCAGAGTGTTGCATAACTCTTCCATTTTGATAAATTATCTATAATGCGTTATCAAGTAGTTTGATTTGCAAACTGAAGTCACGTGGCAAAGGTAACGAAAACGAATTTAGACGGCGTCGCCGAAAAAAAACAAACTCCACTAGCATGCCTATATTGCTTCCGCATTGCAAACGATTCATGTATTTCATTGATTCATCCTGATAAATTTCTAAAATGGACTGGTCCATCATTCAATGTTCACAGTACAATTTATTATTCGAAGGGGTGTTTACCGAAAATTTACTGACTGAATAGCGAACAGTGTAGACCATGATTAGGCCGGTCTTGGTTTCCACTGTTCGCAAAGGCAGAATATCACTTACCACCAGCAGGCTAAAGGTTAAAATGCCAGTTTGAGTCATTAATTGTGTTTATTTTTTTTTTTTTTGTTTCATCGATATATTTTTCTTTGGGTCTTTCACGTGGTTTCGGTGTCTGTGTCCAATCCAAGCTTTAAGGGTAGTGAAACGCCCTCTTTTGTTTCAAAGTAAATTTTAAGTAACATTCATTAGGAAACCCCGGTATTTAATCTTTCGCATTGCCATATATTGCTCTGTGAAATGACAGGACCGGCCGTCCATAAAGAATTGTGACTGGGTTTATATGTTTTTAGGAGGGTTTATTTATCTCTTTGAAATAGTTCAGGACGTAATATTTTTCAATCCTTACAGTAAATGTAGCGCTAGGGGAGGTAACCGCTGCTTGGAGTTTGTATATTCTTTCCTGATGCAAATCACGTAACATTGCACACGGTGATATTCAAAGTCGATTCTTGCAAAATGTTTTCATTAATTCTTTTTCTTAATGATATCAAACCTATATGTAAAACTGTAATCTTTTTTTTTTCAATTCATAGCTATATTATATATGTATACAAAGGTCCCCTTTTAACGTGACCTTATTTAGATAATTGTAGAGAATTAACTTTAATATTTTTTCTGAGAATATGTATATATGTGAGGAGTAAGATATGTTAGATGACCAAATAAGTTTTCTTTAAAATGGATTAATATCATGTATATTATTATCATTATTTATCATCATTAGTATCATCAACATATTATTTTTCATCATCATTATCATTATCATCATCACCTTAATATTTTTCTTCGAATATGTTTATATTGTGAGGAGTATGATATGTTAGCTTGGCCAATTGCCAAATAAGTTATTTAAAGCTGCCAATATCATTGTCATTATTATTACACTTATTATCATTATCATCATCTTTAGCATCACCATCACCATTATCATCATCATCATCATCATCATCAGCAGCAGCAGCAGCAGCAGCAACAACAAACAACAACACAACAATACCAACAGCAGCAGCAATAACATCATCATCATCATCGTTAATTTTTGTTACTAAATTCGCTCAATACGAAAACATTGATGTATTTCTTTTTTATGAACTATACATTTCTATAAGAAATAAAATAATTAGTTGAAAACTCTTTGTGCACTAAGTAGAGTTTTCCGTTTGTGTGTGTTTTTCAAACATAGTCAAGACTAGAAGTGGTTGCTTAATGATGCACTTCAAATACTTACTTTTAAAGCTGTCAGATGAGTTTTATGAAGAGGTAATTTGTATCAGGTGAAAGGAAGATATGCAATATTTGAATTAATTTCGCATCAGATATTGGTAAAACATTAATTAATTTATGAAACAGATGCTTAAGTATCTGCCTTGTACATAGTTAAATATATATAATGTCTTCATAATTACTTAACTGTTTATTTTAATATAATCTTAGCTTCAACTTTCACAAAAGCGTTCAAGCTTAAAATGAATGGATAGCTTTAACATACAAGTACATGTATCAAGCTTTGCGTTTTCTGTCTGAAGTAAATACAATTATTCACTATTTGAAGTACATACTGAATGTGCTAACGTTCTCAAATACACGAATAACACTCTATAGATATGTCTTCTTTTACACTAGTTGTGTTAATATTCATAGCAGGGTATGGATTTTGTAATGGATTTAATTTGGGAATCCTAATGGACAGGTTAGATAACGTGGAGAGTAGAATTGAAAACAACAACAAGATTCGTCGTAAGGAAATTGCGGCCGTTTATGAAAAATTGTCAGTGATAGATTCGTTGAAAGCAAAGGTAAACATACTCATGGATATTGTTGTTGGAACTGAGCCAAAGCCCAATAACATATTTAAAAAATCGGAAGATGTTAAAGAAGCAAGCTACAAAAATTCAGAAAACAGAGATTTGAGAAATGTGCTTTTTGAAGCCTTCCGTAAGGTGAAGATGAGGAATGAAAAGTTACATAAAGATTATAAAAAGTTAAAGGTCGAAGTTATGACGACACTGGCCAACCAATTTTTGAATCAATCAAACACAATTGATAGCATGATAGAAGATGTAAAAGTTGACATGAAGCGCATAAATCTAACTGTAACTGATGTAAAATCTATAACGGAAAATGTTGAAAATCAAGTCAATATAAACACTGAGCTTGGACAAGAACTTGTAACCAGAATGTTAAATGTTGAAGAAAATATCACATTGCTCCAAAAGGACTTTGCCGCGGTCAGTCAGTTACAAAATAAAGTTGACACCGTATCTGAGACGACGCAGGATCTACGGCGGAACTTGGATTTTAAACCTGAATCGTGTGCAGATCGGCAGAAATTAGATAATACTAGTGGAGTGTATGATCTCTGGTCCTCTAGTCTCCAATCAAAGTCCCGCGTTTACTGTGATCAAGAAACGGACGGCGGTGGATGGATTGTTTTCCAAAGGCGGGAGGACGGTTCGGTCGATTTCGACAGAAACTGGAATGACTACAAGCTAGGCTTTGGAGACCTAAATGGAGAGTTCTGGCTAGGGAATGAACATGTCAGTCGTCTGACTTCAAATGGAACTCACGAACTTCGGATAGACATGGAGGACTTTGATGGAAATATAGCTTATGCTAAATATAGTGATTTTAAAATTCTTCCAGGAAGTGAAAAATATCGCCTGCAGGTCAGTGGTTACAGTGGAAATGCTGGCGATTCCCTTGCATATCACAACGATAAACCTTTTTCGGCACAAGACAACTGGAATTTGGAAACTGAATACTGCAAAAAGTATAAAGCTGGCTGGTGGTTTCACAATTGCATGCATTCGAATTTAAATGGGGAATATTATCAAAGAAATCCACCTTCGACATATCTTGGAGTTGTTTGGCGTCACTGGCTTGGTTGGGATGAAACAATTAAATCCACTGAGATGAAGTTTCGTAAAACATAGGAGGCTGAAATAAACGTCTTTTGATGTGATATTTAATAGTGTTAATGAATAACAGCATACGTACTCCAACTAAAAATATAAAAGAAATTAGATGTGGTATATTTTGACGCATTGCCAAAATTCCATACAGCAACTTTCTTGGCAGTTCAATTCATGAATTTTAAAACAGGACTTTAAGAAAAATGTCTTTATTATTCAAATACGGACAATTTAAGTGACATCATTATACAGACCTTTAAGGCTGGTATGAAAAATATCTTGATTTTCGAAGATATCCTATTTATTCAAATGTTTGGCCTAACAAACAGGAACAATGGTGCGAAATAAGTTAATTGTACTCCGTTTACTATCGGTAAATATATCAGTAACATGCTTTGTCAGGAAGTTGTACGCTTTGTTTCGTTGTAAAATCGCTCATCAGAAAATACTGAATATTTTTAAACATTTTCGTATTGAAGACTAATATTTTATACAATACTATTTGATTGAAAAAGACTAGTTATGCATGCACGATTATAACGAAACTAGGCGAACTTTTATGATTAATCAGTGTGCCAAAAGACCATACTTTGCTTGTACAATATAGGTTTGATGCGATTTGTACAAAATATGTAATGTAACTACGGGCAATTACTTTATTAATGGTTCGTTGATTCCTTGCCAACACTAAGGTGTTCTCTGGTATTAACTCACAACTCACCTTTATAAGGGAGAGGTGGTGATGGACCATTTTAGACGTATTGTCTGCAGTAAAGTCGCAAGGATTCACTTCGCCTTTGTGCTCTTCTTTAACTGATCATCCTGAAATCATACATGCTTTAACCATTATCTGCTAAATTTCTAAAATTGACTGGTCTATCATTCAATTTTGGCAGTAGAGGCTACCATTTATTATTCGAATGGGTGTTCACCGAAATTCTACTGACTGAGTAGCGAACAGTGCAGACCATGATCAGCCTGCACGGATCTTGGTCTGCACTGGTCGCAAAGGCATAATTATTTGCCGCCAGCAGGCTAAAGGTTTATGAAAAGGCAAGTCTGGTCTTAACAGCAAGAAAAGGACTCGATGAGTCTCATGAAAAAGATATCGTCTGCTGAACTGAACATTATCCTGCGTGTCCTTTTTATTAGTATGGACGTCTAAGTTTATCCATTTCAGGAATGAGTTTCATAGGCTATTGTAAAACAACTATTTAAAAAAAAAACAATATATCACAAACAGTGATTTGTCGTTGAATAAAATCATTGTTTGTCGTTTAGATACGAAGGGATTATTTCACAAGGGCGCAGCTCGAGTGATATAATAATACGCATCTAAACGACAGACACTGATTTTATTCAAGAACAAATCACTGTTTGAGATATATTATTTCGATTCTGACACGTGATCAAGGATTATTATGTTCGTTTTTTTGACGATATCCACCAAATATTTGCCTGATTTCTGTTGATTTCTTTTCTTCCGCGCCGCTATGCCGTCTAACGCTATGACATAATAATTGTGACGTCAGAAAAATGAATTTGTTGAAAAAAGCACACAGTTTTCAGCCTTCTTTGTTTAATAGGAAGACAAATCGGGTCGTGTCAGAATTTCCATCAATCATGAACGTAACGTCATAGAAGATATTTGAGGAATTAAGTGCCGTGTAGTAGTTCGTATTTCGATATGACAAACATGGGGTAACTAAAATGAGTGGTGTCTGAAGGCCTCATTGTGTATTTTAGAATCAACCTTCGTTATCAAATAAACAGACATTAGGCCTATAGCTCTATTACAGTTTGGTAAACCAGGGTTTTGGCTTAGATATATTTTGCTTTTTGTAAATATCTTTGTGATTTTTTTTTTGTTTTGCATTGAATTGAGGACAGTGACGTAGAGAGCATCTTATTACGTAACTTTTGTGGATGCGTCAAGCGAAACACAGCTGTTGTAATAACAAATTCTGCACCTAAATGCAAACTTTATATTTTATTACTCTATTACTGTCTTCAATATTTTGTAAATATGTGTCGAGGACAAGACATTTTGCTATTTCAGAGATATCTTGAAAAATGTGCATTTGTTTGTCCATTTCCTGTGAGGCTAGAGTTTGCCAATGAAAATGATTTTCTAAATTATTTACAGATATTTTTCAAAACTGGAATTCAAGTGTCAAGGATGTTATGTTTTAGTTATATTCAATTTTGTAGATTTTAAAACATTTTTCTCATGTAATCCATAAAATTGTCATTAGATATGAATACCTAATAGTGGCGTCCATATTCCTTTTTTTGCGGAGCAATTGTGTCATTTCTGTGTCAATTCTTTGACACTTCCTTTTATGACATTCATTACATTTTCAAATTGTTGAGAAAAGATTTGCATATTTGGGAAAATGTCATTGACCAATCAAATTTCAATATTTTATGTGCTTTTCTGCGGATGTCTCTAAATTGCTTTTTGTACTTTTAGCATGTGTAAATGTTGAGTTCTGCTTAACCCGGGGCTAGAGGGCGTGGACGGTAGCATGCATTTCCACTCCCGTCCATGAACAGGCTCAATCAAAACGAGCCTGAAACATTTTCGTTTTTGTCGTGTTGAGCGACGTGTGAAGTTTCCACTTTTTCTATTTTATTAGTTAATTCGTTGCTCTTGTAGTTTACATTTTGGGGGTTGGAAATTGTATGGAAATTTACAGCAAATTTTAGGAACTTTGGACCTTATTTTTATTGGAGAATGAATTAAGGCTTTGGAATTTTGTCATGATTTCAATTGCCTGAAATTAAGTTTATGTAAGTTATATTTGGAACAGAATCAAATTCCGATTGTTGACAGTATTATATAAATACTGCATTCCTGAGAGGGTGATATGAAAAATGTTCACCGCGAGATATATGAATATTGGCCGAGGCACCAGCCGAGGTCTATATTCATATTTCGAGGGGTGAACATTTTTCATATCACCCTCTCAGGAATGCAATATTTATTTTATTATACTGAAAGATCATAAGGGTCAAAGCATTTACTGGAAAATCAACATAGTAATTTATTTAACATTAAAAAGTAATTACTAACCAAATAAAGAAGACAGAATTAAAAAGTCTTTACTTGTTAGCACTTATAATTTGTGGCGACTTTGCCGTGTAATAAGACTTTTTTGATAGATTTAATCGAGACGTTTACATATAGCTGACCCCTATATTTATTCTAATATTTTAACATTGCGTCAGTCAGTAGCGTTCGAAAAGCGGCGATAACTTTCTTTTTTCTAAACGAAACATATAAGTGTGAGCACTCATTTTCTTAGTTAGATCATTTCCAAACTTATTATGGTAGTTTCGATTCAATATTTGATGAAAAATTGTTTTCGAAATATTTTGCACGTAGCATAAAAAAGAAAATTCGGCCGTGTTCGAACATGCAAGAGCAACAGAAAAGGGTAATTTAATCCTAAAGTATAATTATATAAGCACCTCGTCTGAAAATTTATCGACTCACTCTTTTAATCAATGCAAAAGTATCAATCTCTCAACGGGTGATATGAAAAAATAATATCACATGCGCAGAAAAACAAAATAACGCTGTTGCGCATATGTAATATGAAATTTTGGATCGTATCACCTGCGCAGAAATTGAAAATAACGATTTTGCGCATGTGATATAAAATCACTGGGGAATATGATATATTATTCAAGTTAAACTTATGGGAAATTTGCATTGGACATTTATGTGAGGTATAATAATAACACATATTCTGTAATAAAGAAAATTCCAGAATGTATTATTTGAATTATATTCAGTGACTGTAGAAGTTTATTGATAGGAATATTAGAACATTGTAGTTTGGAATGCGTGTTTATGAGTGACAAGATAAAATCGATTTATAAAACTGGACTTATTTTTGTGTATTCATTTCACATTATTTAAGAAATAATAAGTTCCCAAACGTGGTTTGTCGTAGAATAACCCGAGTTTTGAGTTCTTATGCGTAAGTATATATTACGAAGGCCGTAGGCCTGAGTGATATACTAGTCTTGTCTCGCATAAGAACGAAAAACTCGGGTTATTCTACGATAAATCACACTTTGGAACTTATTATTTCGATTCTAACACGACATAGTAGTATCAACAGTGTTAGAAAAAAATGGTAACTACTTTTTACGACCGTGCTACGCACCTGGATCGGATGACGTCATGGCACGTGAGTGGTTTATTGCAAAATAACCCGAGATTGATTTTGCTCTACATGTATGTAGGTTATTTGCTGGTCGTGTTAGAATATGTGTTTACTTTTCTTATGTGGTAATAATTAAATTTATGATTGCAGCACTTAGTACTTTGAAAGCTTTTAAGCAAACAAGAATGTGATTTTAAAGGAATCCTGGCTTTTCTTTCAAGTAAATAAGTCAATGATGTCGGTCATCCAGAAGATTTAACCCCTGAACCCGAGTTCAATAACTTGTGAGAAACTATAATTGTGGTCCTCGTTATAACATACGATATTGCTGACAACTTGTAAACGCTAATAGCAGAATTGTTCCATGCCCGAATCTGGAGTGACCATCTGAGGAGGCGATGGGTTTATAGCACACAAAAACTGCGAGCAGTCACTCAAGGCCTCAAGGAGACAAACAAGATGCTCGAGATATCCGAGACATCGAGTAATCCAAATAGAAAATATTATAACCACCGTGGACCACATTTAGGTATCTGAAACCATTTTAGTGTGATATTGTGCTGATATATCTACCTAGAGATTACAGCAAGGAAATGATTAAAACAATTGGCAATGATTTCCTCTGTAGTTTATCAGTTTTATTTACAAGAGAATAGTTAGGATCATTTGCATTGAAACAGATTCAGGATCTCTTAGTCCTAGAGTTATATACATGTAGCTTACAACTGTCTTCTAGCGGGCATTTCTAACACTTTTGCAACATTTTGCTCAGTTGTTTGTCCGTCACTTTATGTTAAATAGAAAGTTAAATAATTCTCACTTCTTGTTAATCAAAGAACATGTTTTTCTGGTCTGTCGGAAAGAAAAGAAAATGTGGTTTGTTTTGGTAGTGTAGTCATGAATTGTACAGTTCATACATTATCATAATGAATTTGGATCGGCATTTAAGAATTCCATTGTAGCATACATTAATAGCGATTTCTTTATGGATGAAAAATGGCAGAGGGTTAGAGCACGTATTATATGAAAAATATAAATATCTGAGAGAAGAGCATACCCTAGATTTGTAAAGTGTTTTCTATTGTATTTGATATAAAGTATTTACGCAATAAAAAATTAAAAGAAAGTATTTTTATTGGGAAAGACTTTTTTCAAACATCGGCAATTTTTGTTACATTTCTTTTTGTATATCCGGGACATTTTTTCTCAGAAATAAAAGAAATAAGGCGGTCTATCACATTTGAGCAACATCTTATGACAGTTTTCACTTTAAGTATATTGTGTTAGAGATTCATCTAAGGAGCAAAAGAACTAATTTCAAAGATTAAGACCCCTTGTACACTTGTAAGTTTTATCATTTTTATAGAATTTTGTAATTACTCCCCTTTAATATGAAAATATTCATAAAGAGGACATTTTGCTTTTGGTTTAAATATAATTTCTAATTTTACAACTGCATTTGATAGACATTGGAATATTTGAACAATCTCAACCAAAAAAAACCAGTGTGTAGCTTCGGAATTCATGTATTTCAAATCTATCCTGGTTACGCAACCAAAATAGATAAAGGGAGGTAATGATATTTCTACTAACTTGCATTTGTAATGAATATCAATAAAATATATATTTGTGAATTTAAATATTTGACAAATATAATACAATAGTTCTTATATTCATATACTTCCTTAGGCAGCGTATGTTTATTATATTTATACATATTTCTTGGGCAACCAAGACAGGAAAATAAACATTTTAAAATACCTCGGGTGAATTTCAAACATGCATGTAGTAGTCAATGAACACAAATATGTCTAAATAATGATTTTTTTTAAATAGTCGGACAAATCCCTTGCTTGATTAAAATCTGATTAACCACCTTTTAAGGACACCCTAAGGGGTCGGGGGATAGCCTGTTATATCATGGTTATTCTCCACATTTCTGAAAAGTAAACATAATGTGTACCATACCAAAATGAAGGTGAAAGATTAAACTATACCATGGTACTATTTTAAGAATATTCTATTTACCAGAATTCCTTTAAGATAACAAAATATGTAAAAGTCTACTGTTATCTTCAAATAGACTCAGCTCTCTCATCAGTACTTCAAATGGGCCAACATTAAGTACCAAAGTGTATCACAAATTTCCCTCAATTCCAGACAAATCTATTACTTTTGGGCATCTGTTTCCTTCCCCATCAAGACAGCCGGTCAAAATTGGTTATATTTACCTGATAAAAATCATCCACATCAATGCATTATAACTCCAGTTAACGCTCCAGCCTAGAGCCTTTGATGACCACATTATTATTATTCAGGAATCAAATGCTAAGCTGATGGTCCAGAAATACCGTGACTAAATTTATTGCCTGGCTGGTTTTTTGTTGTTGTTTTTTTCCAGAAAGGTGTTATTGTAAACACCTGTCAAATATTTACTGTTAATCCTGGAAATTTATTTAAAGAAGGGTTTATAATTTAACTTTTAAGGTATTTTGTCTTTTTGCATCTGATAGAGGAAAGTATGGTGAATTTATATGAAATAAAAACAAAACAAGTCCAAAAATGTCAATTAACTTCCTCAAAAGAATGTCCGTGTGAATTTTGTATTTTACATAATAATTCGTATTAATAATGTAATATTCTATTTCTGTGAACAATTATAAAAAATAAATCAGTTAGACATGAAACATTACTTATAGTTTGATTCCGTTCTTGTTTCTGACATTTTACACCAATATCAAATTAAATGTTTTTTTTTCTTGCGCCCCTCCTTGCATTATTTCATCACGAGTGGGCACCTGGGTAGAACCACCGACCTTCCGTAAGCCAGCTGGATGGGTTCCTCATATGAAGAATTCAACGCACCGAGTGAGGCTCGAGCCCATATCGATGAGGGGCAAGTGATTTGAGGTCAGCGACCTTAACCACTCGGCCACGGAGGCCCCTTCAAATTAAATGTACTTATACTGCCAATACCATAACAAAGGACACGGCAACGATAGAGTATACATTGAAGCTACTGTGTAGAAGAAATCTGAACTGTTACATGTAGAAAGATAAAGGATGCCAGGCTAGTCGTGAATCAGCGTGTAGAAACTGAAGATATGCAAATAGTTTGACATCATAAGGGAATTAGTACTAATATACCGCGGGATTAAAACCTTTCTTAACGATATTTTATGAAGTTTTACATCAAATGTCTCAGCAGTAGCTGCAAAAGGCACGCATTGTCTTCAGAACCAAATCCGTTTTGTAACATTTTTTTTTCAAAAAAGAGCAACAATCACTGTAAAACACATACAATCAAGTTTTCCTGGCGGAGTTCATTTTACGAAGTTGCACTGTGTTGTTTTATGTGTATTTCATAGCCTTTCTGTTTGAGACAGATCTGCGAAATTCATGAAAAAGTTCATCGGATGTATTTTCCTAATGAAAAAAGAAAAAAATGTTCTAACGCTAAGAATACGATATGACTTTAAAACTGACGAGCTCCCCAAAACACAAATTTAAAGTGATTTAATACAGAAGCAGAAGCAGATGACAATTCGACAGGATCGCAAACCCTTAAACTCTACAGAAGCAGACGCACATTTGACAGGGTATCGCAAGTCCTTAATTCTACAGAATCAGACGCCCTTCCGACAAGGTATCACAAATCCTTAAACTCTACAGAAACAGACGCTCTTCCGACAGGGTATCGCAAGTCCTTAATTCTACAGAATCAGACGCTCTTCCGACAAGGTATCACAAATCCTTAAACTCTACAGAAACAGACGCACATTATAATCTGATAATGGCGTAAACTACCTTGAAGGTTTTGCCTACAGTTAATAGTCTCAGTAACCTTATTCTTTGAAAAACATTCCTTCAGGCTGCAGCTGATTAGCTTCAATCGTTCGCAGACATAGTAAACATTTTCAGTATGTTCGTAGTCTTAGTTTGGCATAAAACATATAATCGTATGAAGATAAACAAGAAAAAGGTGAAATCCAGTATAACAGGCAGACTTTTAATATTTTCTTAAGCAAAGTGTTTCGCGCGTTTTCATATTACGTGAATATATATTACATGTTTTCGTAGACATAAGTCAGCTGAATTTAAATATCTGTTTTGTATGATTACTAAATTTAGATAATGTATTCTTTTTCACTGAAAGTAATAGTCTTCCTGACAGTGAACGGATTTTGTCACGGATTAGAGTCGAAGATTCTAAAGGATAGATTAGATAACATGGAGAAAAGAATTGAAACTCACAATAAGATTCGTCGTCAAGAAATGACGGCCGTTTTTGAGAAGTTGTCTGTAATAGATTCGTTGGAAGCCAAAGTAAAAATTATTATGGATATTGTTGTTGGAACACAGACGTATCCTGGTGCAGAAAATCAAGAAAAGGAAAAGATTCATGATACGAGGGACCCAAATGAAGACATCAGATATTTTAGAAATGTAATATTTGACGCCTTTCGTAGAGAAAAGACGCGGAACAGGATGTTTCAGAAAGATTATAAAAAGTTTAAGATCGAATTAATGACAACGTTGAACAATCATACACTGAATCACTCAAACACACTTAATAACATGATAGACAAAGTTAACAGTGACATTAACAATATGAATTTTACTGCAATTGATATAGCATCTAAAATGGCAAATCGTGAAATTCAAGGCAATGAAAGCACTGATTGTGAACAGGAGCTTGTATCAAGAATAGTGCATGTTGAAGAAAATATTACATCACTACATGATGATGTTAATGCGAAGGTGAAACAGCTACAATATAAGGTTGATGCTGTATCTGAAAAGCAAGATTTGCATTGGAACATTTCATTTAAACCAGAATCTTGTGCAATGCGAAAGCAACTAGGACATTCTAGCGGAGTGTTCGATATATGGTTCCAAAATCATGAATCAAAGATAAGTGTTTACTGTGACCAAGAAACAGACGACGGTGGATGGATTGTTTTTCAAAGGAGAAAGGACGGTTCGGTCGATTTCGATAGAAACTGGAAAGACTACAAGCAAGGTTTTGGAAGTCCGAATGAAGAATTCTGGCTAGGAAATGAATATGTGAGTCGTCTAACTTCAGAAGGAACTCACGAGCTTAGGATCGATATGGAAGATTTTGATGGGAATAAAGTTTATGCTAAATATAGCAATTTTAAAATTCATCCAGAAAAGGATAAATATCGTCTAATGGTTAGTGGGTATACTGGAGATGCAGGGGATGGCTTGAAATTTCACAACAGGAAATGGTTTTCAACTAAAGACATGTGGTATTTTAATCAATTTTGTAAAAGTTATAATTCTGGTTGGTGGTTTGGGCTATGTGCCACTGCCAATTTAAATGGCGTGTATTACTACAGACATCCACCTAAAATCTATTTAGGAGTATCGTGGCAACCATGGCTCGGATACAATGCGACACTTAAATTTACAGAAATGAAGTTTCGAAAGTCTAATGAAAAATGACTGCGTGTGTGTATTATTTCGATGCATGGTTTGACATTAAAGTAGTTTTTGAAAAAGACAAAGAAGGCCCGTTTGTCAGTGAATGCAAAGAAACTGAAATTTGGAGAAAGTTTCAGTACCATGGAAAGTTATGCAGAGCATCCTCATTTATTGGAAAACAAATACAGTGTGACGAGAACACTAATACAATATTATGGAGACACTTGTTGAAGTCTTCTTTGAATACCAAATACAAATTAATCTGCAGACACACTGAGAAACCTTTAAATGTAATAAGGGACATTTTCGTTGACGTTTTGCTTTGAATACAGGAGAGAGTGTGAAACATTAAGTTGCAGACACTCATTTTGGAAGAAAGGACTTGGGATGCTATGGAGGCCGTCCTCGTTATGTGACGTATTACTCTACAGACAATAACTTTGTCAAAACCTTAGGAAGTATGAAGGATATTTTTGTTGACGCATTGGTTTGAATACTATATACAGTGTGGCGTAATAATCTATGGACATTATGTTTTAAGGAAACCTTCACACGTTACATCATAGAATAGAATTTTGCTCAGGCGAGTGCTATGGGGCGTGACGTGTATTACAATCTGATGTTATCTCACGAAAAGAGTTGATGAACAGTCTGCTATATGTTTTTGAAATCTATATTTCATTTTTAAATTGACATAGAAAGTAAAGGAACTGCCGATTGAGAAAATTGTTTCAAAACATACGGACGTCGCCATTCTACGTTTTTACTTTGTAATGCGTACTATATGACTCATCAGGTAGCAGAGCTAAAATTTCAAAACTTGTTGGAATTTTCAGTGGCACCGATCATATATAGGAGTTGATTTTATATTCAATTATTATTTCACCCATTCAAAGCGCTAAGAGTTGTTCAAAATTTTACGACTTTTAAAAGATTCAAATCAAATTAATGCTAAATTGCAAGATCGTGGAAGCAGTTATTTTAGTTAATATTACGCCAATAATACGTTTGTAATATGTCAGTCACAGTTCACCGTAAAGCGTTAAAAATATTTCGAATACATGTAATAATATAATAGCAGTTTGTAAACAATACCTGGATTCCTTGTCAGAACTATACACTCTTTCCACGTATAGCACCGGTTTTCCTAAGAATTTTCTTTAGCCATTAATATGCCATGAGTTTCTGCCATTTCGCTTTCGCGATAGCCTTACGAATAATACACAATACAGCAGTTAAATCGAGGGCGCAGGTGGCGACAAGCCCATTTCCGTGAGCCCGAAAATGTACGGTGGAATTTAGTAACTGAGTATGGGACGCAAAAACAACGATAATTAAGTCTGCATTAAAACACAGAGTATTTCCACCGACCAGAATATACTAATTCGCCGAGCGACCACGCTAATTATCGTGTTTCACCGATTCGCTCCCTGTAAATAGCAGTTTATCGCTGAAGCGACGCTATTTTTATGTAATTTCCGTATTTGTCTCAGGGAGTTGACAGGCGATCTAAAATTCCCATTTATCATGGAGGAAGCATCAGATAATTAGCGTGTCTGAGGGCTAGATTTGTAAATGAAAGTGGATGAGCTGGTGGAAACTTTGTACGATTTAAGACTAATTATGGTTTTCAGAATCCAGTCTATTCTGCCCGCGATCCCTAATTTCTTTCGACCGCCCAATGGAGTGTTCACCGGTCCGATTTCACTTCTGTCATTCTCGTTTTGACTGCTGAAAAGCGAATGCAAAGATCAGCCACCAAATTAAACAGCATGCATAGCGGCGAATAAAATCATTCGTAATCCTTTGAACCTTTGAGATTAAAGATTTATATCGTATGAGAGTGGTTTATTTCTTTCTTAAGTTGCTATAAATGTAGATATCAGTTTAGTTACGTACATAAACTCCACATCATTTTCATGATTTTGAGTTCATATCACATTCAACTTTATTGTCAAGATCCTTGGAGATTGTTGACAATCGATTTTTTTGAAATACTGCAGTTTAAGCATTATCATTGCTTTTTGAATGTTGGAAATGCACTTTGTCAGTACCATACTGGATATTATGATCTAATCAGACTGAATTTCAATATAGACGTTTACTCAATCTGTGTTCAGAGCTTGTTTACTAGCCTAATGATTCTGAGTGGTGAAAAAAAAAGTTGTTTCTGTATACCTAATGAACAAGGGGACCTAAACTGAGCTTTTGTATGGCCCTGAGTTTTTCCTTTGAATCAAGACTTTCCAGACACACATACTTTTGTTGCGGTCTCGAATATGACTGAAGCCACTGATCGAATGCAGTCGAATTGATACTACAATTTATCGAGCAGCAATGAGTGATTGACAAGGTCAAATGCTTTGCTTAGATCAAGGAAATTGTGCCAACAGCTTGTCCTGTGTCTATTGCCTTGATCCATTTTTCTGTAATAGATATTAGTGCTGTTTCACACGAGTGATTATTGCGAAATCCTGACTGATTTGTGTGAATTAAATTATTTTCTTCAATGTATGATCTAATAGAAAGTGAAACATGGCTCTCTAATATTTTTGACAGTGCAGGAAGAATAGATATTGGTCTGTAGTTGTTTCTATCTGTTTTTGAGCCTTTCTTGAAAATTGGTGTCACTTTTGCTGTCTTAAATAGGGCTGGAAATACTGAACTTTCAAGGCTGATATTGAATATTTTTGTTAGTGGTTTGGTAATTACATTAGCACTAATTTTTAGAAATTTTGGCCCAAGACCATCCAGACCTGTTGATTTACTTGTATCTAGTGATTTTAGTTGTTTAAGTACAAATTCTTCTGAAATAGGTGGAATAGAGAATTTTTGTGATTGTGTAATGTGTGATTGGACAAAAGACTGTAGTTTTGTTCTGTGCTGGTCTGATATGTGTTCTGATACTTCAGGTGCACTTTTGAATATGTTTACAAAGTAGTTGTTGAATATATTGGCTGTTTCTTCAGGATTTAGTTCACAATGATCTTATATTTCAGTTATAATGTGGGTTTACTTTCTTTTCTGCAATTCGTACAAATGTAGATAATCTTTTACGTTAAACAATATAGAACTTTTCACAATACAATTTCATGATTTTGTTTCATATGGCGACATTCAACCTTTATTGTCAAGATGCCCCTTCGGACGTTTTGCACAATCCGGATTTTTTTTCAAATACTGACAGGCGCTTTTCAGGCATTGATGAGCGTGGGCTTCTTTCCGGATGGCTTCGGAATGCACTTTGTCAGTATCCATATGGATATTATCGTATCTGATCAGCTGATATCAACCTTAGAGCGTGTACGCAATGCTGCTGATTCAAGAGACACAATAAAAGAATTTACTGTCCTAAATGATCTTAGGCGTGAAAAAAAAATGTTTGTTTCCTGTATCCCGACCTACACGAAATTTTGGCCCGACCCTAAATGTTTTTTATGGCCCTGGAGAATTTTTTTTCAACTTTTGAACAAAAGCATGTTACCGGAAACAAAGAATTTTTTAGGCCTTAGGAATATGATAAAGAGTAGAAGAGCACAAAGGCGAAAGAGAACATTTCCGTTTCTCTTGCTGCCAATGCATATACAGAAAACTGCATCAATGCAAACCCAGCTATGCAGTTTGTCATTGCCATGGTGGGTGAACTGTTCAGATAATTTAATCGGTTTAATGGCTATTCAAAAGCCAAGAATCTATATATCACCAGATATACGATTGAATCATCATCGAAATCTCGTCGGCATTCGTTTTCTTTTTATGCGGACAGGGAGAAATAATAAAAAACCCAAGATGGGTAAATGCCTGGCTACGTTTGCGCAAGAGTGGTATACACTGGCATGATGTAGTAGACATAACATATTCAACACACAGCGCTGTCAAAGTGAAACGGTGCAGTGAACATACATGCTTGAAAATCATTCTGACAGCCTGTTATAAAACCTAGATTGTATTTAAATTATGACAATGCTGTTTAGCTCTTTAAAATCACTTTTGGAAATTATCAGTGTTGTTTGTATTCAAGTTATAAAGATAGTGTCGTTCATGGACACGATTCATTTTTAAGTTTATGATATACCGATTACATTCGTACGACAAGATTACAAATTAACCGAGATAGTTCTGAAAGCGTTGGTTATTTTTTTTTATATCATTACCATGTAATATTGTTCATTGACATAATTCTATCGTTAGTTAACATTGTAATACTAGTAGTGCTTGTACGAGAATATTAATAATCGAAAGAGTGGTTATAAGTATATTGCTTTTAAAAGTTATGAAACGCTCAATTGTTCTCTTTAATTGGATACCCCTAATAGCTTGTTATAAGCACATTGTTTTGTGAGCTAAACGGTGATTGTTATGCGAGTTAAATGTGCATGCTTATTATGTGCATAAGCTATTAATAATATGATCAAATTTTAAAGCAGCCCTGTATGGCACGCCAATTGTTCAATAATTACGTGAACCCAGGTTAGCGGTTGAAAAACTAGCATTAACGATCGATAAACCAGGTTTTTCGAGTACTAACCTATATTTTCGAAAATATAAGATAACGGGCGTAAACCATAGTTCAAGCTCGTGAACCCATGTTTACGTTCGACAATCTAGGTTTCTCGATTGAACTATGAATTTCGGTCGTTATCCTAAGTTCATGAGTGTGAACCTATGTTTACGGGCGTAAACCTGGGAACATGAGCGTATACCATAGTTTACAAACGTGAACAGATGTTAACGACCGCGAACTCGGGTTTACGACTGTGAACATGGGTCTGCAACCATAGGTGCACGCTCGTGAACATAGAATAACGACCGAAAATCATAGGTTTGTTCGATAAAACTTCTTTATCGAACGTGAACCTAGTACTATGGTTGACGCTCTTAAACCCAAGTTCACGGTCGTAAACAGTGGTTCACGGTCGTAGACATAGGTTCACTTCCGCAAACTATGATTGGCGCCAAGCCAATTATCCAGTCATTACGTTCTTAGTCGAAAAACTAGGATTATCGATTTCTTACCTATATTTTCGAGTAAGTTTACTCTAAGTTTACGAGCGTGAACCTATGTTTACCTGCGTGAACCATAGCTTACAAACGTGAACCTATGTTTACGACCAACAATCATAGTTGTAGTAATCGTACTGGTGGTGGTGGTAGTGGTGGTAGTGTGGAAGGCAGCACGAGCCATTGACTACGAAATTAGGCAAGGGGAGATAAAAGCAACACAGGAACATACATATTTCAAACAAACTTGGGCAAAATTCAACAAAACTGATGATATTGGTACTTGCCAAATCTGTTATACAGAAGAAGAAACAATAGAATAGAGAGAAGTGGAACACTTTCTCACTCGCTGTCCAAGTTGAACTTCTTAACGAAACAAAGGGATAAAAATGATGGAAGATCTTATGAATCAAATTCAACCAGGCAACTTTGCAAATATTAGAATGAGCAACCTACTACCACAGCCTATTCTTGATTGCACCCATAGATCAATCACAGCTTTGATAATTGTTGTTTGTTTTGGGTTTAACGCCGTTTTTGAACAGTATTTCAGTCATGTAATGGCGGGCAGTTAACCTAACCAGTGTTCCTGGATTCTGTACCAGTACAAACCTGTTCTCCGCAAGTAACTGCCAACTTAATCAGAGGTGGAGGACTAATGATTTGAGACACAATGTCGTTTATCAAATAGTCACGGAGAACATACGCCCCACCCGAGGATCGAACTCACGACCCCACGATCCGTAGACCAACGCTCTTCCTACTGAGCTAAGCGGGTGGGATCACCAGTTTGATAAAACCCACTAGAAAAGAGGTAATAAACATTGAGAGGGCAAGCCAATCAATGTGTTACAGACTCCATCTAGCTAGAGTGCATTTACTTAAACCCAGCCACACTTGTTAAACCCCAAAATACAGACTACACATAGTTGCTAATAAATAAGCTTTGTATAAACTTTGATACAGACTATAGACAGTACCAAAAGTGAAGTATTGATTTTAGCTAGCGTGTGTATGCCTACATACCACTAATGGATTTAAGATGACTGTGTAAATAGGCATGACAAGTGTTATTCTAGTTGGATTTACTGTGTTTCTAGTGACTATATATCTACTACTCCACTAGGAGGTGCGCAAATACAAGTTGCGGAAGTTACCAGTACAAAGCAAAGTATGGCGAGCGTTCCAGAATTGCAACTTTAAGTTTTTATTCGCGTGACGGTAGAAATTCTGACGGTGATCATGTATAAAATTTACTTTTCTATTTAAGTTTATCGTTAAATAACATGTCAGCACAAAATGCAGATCAATATATACAGTTATAGGACAAGGGGTAGCTGGAGAATCAATTTTGATTTTGAACTTTCAGGGTTGTTGTCTTGTCAGCATGATGTCCCATTAAGAATCAGGTAATGTGAATTAATGGCACTGACCAATTTGATAAGCTTTGAATCTGTTCTAATGGTGGTTTGAGAATTTTAGAACATGTTCAATGATTGTAAAACTTTAGTCAATGTTAAAGTTTGTGTCTCACAACAAGAATGAATGTGATAACCCAATAGTTATTTTATTTTGAGAAGTGTTTTATTAAAAATCTTTATTGAAACTGTTTTACATAATGAAATTATGAATAAACAATGTAATCATTTTATATTGTAATTTGTGATAAAAAATAATATAAATTGTAAATGGCAATATTTCATAATACTATAATATGAATGCAACTTTGAATCACAAGACCTAAAGCTTGAAATTTATAATTCAGTGGCGTAGTTAGGCTAAAATGGAATTGTAGGTCACTGTCCAAGTAGGGTATGGCATGCTTCCACATAAATATTTCATATTATAGATGTAAAATGGTGCTTTTTGGTTTATATCTGGACTTTTATGTTTTTCATTTTCAAAATGAAGTGTAGACCCGGGGGAGCTATTGTACAATTTAGAAAGTACACCAGTGTCGAAGGCGTAGCTGGGCCATAATGGAAGTATGAGTCACTGTTCTAAGGGGGATGGGGCGATGTTACCCCTGAAAAAATACATTCTAGATAAGACATGATGTGTTTTGGTGAAGTTCATAATTCAGGGACGTTGCTAGGCTAAAATGGAAGTGTATGCCACTGTCCTGTGAGTTCTGGGGCATGCTCCCACGTAAAAATTGCACAAATTTGATGCAAAATGGTGTATTTTTGCAAAATTGTAAGCCACTGTCCTATAGGGTTCGGGAAAAATTGGACATCATAGAGGCAAAGCGGTGCATTTTTTTGTGTGTGTAACTGGACCTTTAAACTTTTTCATAAAGTGTAGACCCAGGGGAACTACTGTACCTTATAGAAAATACACCAGTATCAAGTGCGTAGCAGGGCCAAAATGGAAGTGTCAGCCACTGTTCTAGGATGTTTGGTTGGGGAGGGGGGCAATTATGCTCCCCTGGAAAATTTTTACATTCTAAATGCAAAATATGGTGCTATCTGACGAAATTCATAATTAATGGGCGTAGCTAGGCCAAAATGGAAGTGTAAGACACTGTCCTAGGAGGGTTTGGGAGCATGCTCCCTGTAGAATTCTTACACTATAGATACAAAGTGGTGCATTTTTGGCTGTATATCATGACGTTAAATTTTTTCCTAATGAAGTGTTGGCCGGGGGCAACTACTGTACCTCAGAGAAAGTAAACCTGTGTCAGTGTAGCATGGCCAAAATGGAAATGTAAGCCATTGTTCTAGGGGTTAGGGGGCATGCTCCCCTGGAAAAATTTTACATTCTTAGTTAATTTCTAAATGTAAAATGATGCATCTTGGCGCATTTTGTAACCCTTCCGTTGTTTAAATCGTCAATGCTGCAGACTAAAACCCTGGAAAGAGAATGCATGGCCAGTGTATAATAGTGATATAGTTTCGCACTGCCTCTTTTCAAAATTAAATATGCTAATGTACACATATATATTTCCCCCTTTTTTTCTATAAAACTGCATGCACATTTAGTGAAAAAATAACATAAGACCTTTAATATTCAATTTATATTTTAACATTATGTACAATATTTGAAGGTCTTTTGAATCTACTAATACAGAATATTACTTTTTGTTGACTCTACCTGACAGTTCATTATACCTATGCTCCGTACCTTTAGACAAGCCTGTAAGGGGTTTTCTAAGGGTAGGAACCTTTGTTTTTTAGAGATTAAGGATCATTTACATTTCAAATTTTGTTGAAAATGAAATAACAAATAAGACTTCATCAGTGTTCCCCTTAAACTTTAATGGTTTACAGATAACAATATTCACCCTATCTTTCAAAACGTAAATAACCGAGAAACAACAAATAATTCACCAAATAAGTCACGAGGATTAGAACTGGCAGAAAAAATATAAAGATTAAACAAAATAATGTTAAATATGTTGTGAAAAAACTATTTTTAATGATAATTAACCCGTATGGTATTTATGTTTCCCACACATTTGGTAGCCGTTACGAGGTAAAGGGACGGTTTCACAAACAGTTTCTTTTACTTAATGACGGTTAATGGATTATTAAACAATCAGTTCCTTGTCTATTATTATTATCTCTTCCTAAATAACAAATAAATAGGTGCATTATGCCTATTAGCTCGACTATTCGAAGAATAAGTAGACCTATCCTACTCACCTCAGCGTCGGCGTTGGCGTCGGCGTCACACTTGGTTAAGTTGTTCAAAACAATCCCTATTTTGACAAAGTCTTTTGAGATAAAGCTTTGAAACTTTCAACACTTGTTTACCATCACCATGTCCAGATATAGGCACGAGTACATAGCTCCATCAAGGATTTTGGCTGAATTATGGCCCCTTTTGACTTGAAATTCTTGATTAAGTTTTTCGTACCAGTTCATATTTTGTGTAACGTGTTTGACATATGGCTTTGAAACTTTTATCACCTGTATTTCATAGCAACCTCTATCTGTAGACAAGAGTACATAACTCTGACAAATATTTTGGCTGAATTTTGGCCCTTTCTTGACTTGGAAATTGGTTCAGTTTTTGTACAAGTCCATGTTTTGTCAAAATTATTTGACACGTGGCTTTGAAAGTTTGAACACTTATTTAAACATTGAACATTTGCTTATCATCATGATTTCCATCTGTATGCAAGAGTACATAAATCTGACAACTATTTTGGCTGTATTATGGCCCTTTTTGAACTTGGAAATCGGTTCAGTTTTTCGGACAAGTCAACGTTTTGTCAAAACTATTTGACACGTGGCTTTGAAAGTTTGAACACTTATTTAATATCATCATGATTTCAATCTGTAGGCAAGAGTACATAACTCTGTCAACTATTTTGGCTGAGTTATGGCGGCATTTTTTGGACTTGGAAATCAGTTTATTTGTTTTATAATAGTCCATATTTTGCCTAAACTGTTTGTCATATGGCTTTGAAACTTTGACAACTTGTTTACCATCATAGTCTACATAATTATGTAGGCAAGACTTCATAACTAGGACAAGGACTTTAGCCCAGTTTAGCCCTTTTTTGACATTAATCTGTTATCAACAGTTTAAAATCAGCATGGAACAGTGTATTAATTTGGAGTTCCTTTGTTATTTAGCTTTTGAAAGAGAAGGTAAAAAATCAGCTGAACGCTGGTATTTGTAAACCATTTAGATCCAAGTTTTAATTGAACACTGGTTAATTCTTATTTGTTATTTCATTTTCAACAAAATCTATGTAAGTAACCCCGAATCTCTAAAAAAAATGGAGGTCCGTACCCCTAGAAAACCCAAAACAGGATTGTCTAGAGGTATGGATCTATACCCTTAGACACTTCCTTTTATGTGTTCTAATGTTAAATCAGTTTGTTAACTGTGCACACTTATAACAAAAATGACTTGTTTAAGTAACTACAGTTACATGTTTCCGTTTTTCGTAATTTCAGAGCTTAAAAATGATTGATTTAGTATCTGAGTTACACTTGAATCTATATAAAAAGTTTTAAGCTACAAGTACTTTTCTGTATGACTGTCTACTTCAATTTTTTTAGTTTACATGTTAAATATATTTTAATTCACAAGTTTTTGTTTCATTTTTTTAATGACTTTACTGATGCTTGAACAGAGTTGTTTCAAATTCATGAGCTATGCCATTTTATACTGTATGGTATCACAGTGTTGTGGTTTTACATGTTTTACACATTCCTTCTTATCATTTCACATATTGTCCAGATTTGACCACTGTTGTAATTTATAGCCCCACTGCTGAGTTTAAATGTCCATTTTATTGACTTGGGGGCTAATATTAATTACATGCATCATTTTAGCAATCTAGGAGAAATTCCCTCTCTACCCTTGTCCTATAACTGTATAGCCTTAAACTGGATAAATTAGGGTTGTGGCGGGTGATTCCTTATTATTGTTTGTATTTACCTTGGTAATTATAACGGTATTTTTCCACATAAAATTAATAAATTTTTTTTTTTTACTTTCAATGAATGGTATTTTATGGTAATGACTATAATTGAAAATACTTGTATAATTAAAAGTAAAAAGCATGCTCACTGAAGAAAATTTATGAATGAAGTCGCATGGTTATATCGTGTACTAGTGTAACTGAAATCTGTTGTTGATTGGTGAAAATAATATCTATCGGATATTATTTATTTTTTCTTTGTGGGAACGTGTTCCTTTACATACTGTTTTGTGTATTATTTTGTGAGAGCATCCCAGTTTTAAGTGATAAACTGGATTGAATTTTACTGTGAAATTAAAACTTACTGCAATGGAAAGCTGGAGAAATATACCCGGTTAGCAACGAAGGAAATTCAACAAAGCACCTGGAAAGCACTCTTATACTGGTCAGAAATTCAAGCGCGTAGCTACCTTTACGCAAATACGCAGCTGCGTAGTGAAAATCTGGCAACCATACACAATTAATTGGCTAGTGTCATGCAACGGAGATGTCTTCATACACTATCACTGCTTACTTCATATTGTGTTTGAAGTACAGTAAACTCCGGTTGTAGCGAACTCATCGGGACAAGCAAGTGCGTTTTCGTTATAACCTGAGTTTGTAATAAAAATATAGCGAACCTGTTTCTTATAGACATTATTTGTATAGCAAACTGATATATATGATTAGTTGATTTAATGTGCATTGAAATTCACCAATTGTCTTTGTAGTTTTATAACAATTTAGGTACAGTTTTGCAATTTATCTCATAATCCTACTATCTGATTGCTTATTTTGTAATAATCCTGACCATGTGAAATATTACAACCATACGCTGTCTAGGAGGAAATTTCTGTAACAAAATTATAATACAGTGTTAACAATTAATAAAAAGCTGGTTGAGAAATCAGGAAAAAATACATTTTTCAAGGCTAAAAGCTTTTGAATATGACTTTTTGTATAACACTGCAGACGTAATTTGTCTCGTATAATATTTACTTTATCTTGAGCTGAGCGCGAAACTATTGTCACGGTATATAAATAATAAAATAACATATAATAGCTTCACGCTCAGCTTTTGATATCATAGATATATGTTATAATTGTACTTAAGTGTATGAAATTATCAACTATTTATTCCATAGAAAATAAAATTCAATAGAAATCCATTTATTACACCTAGTTAAATCTTACGCTATTGACACCGGTACAAGTCATACGATATTACAGTATTTGACAACCAATTCACAGTGAGATAAATATGCTCTTTCTATATAATTGATGATTTAATATTTTCAACGCGTATTACGTAACTAAATTATATGTATAATATTTCGAAAGACCTTAAACAACATTTTTAAAAATCATCAAAACAAGATTTCAGTGTAATACTTGGTTTTAGATGTCGTTTAGATAATATTATATCAACAATCCCGCTACGTTTAAATTTGTATCATAGCCGGTGTTTTTCTACAAATTTGGTTGCAGGTAATTCGTATACACTGAGTACAGGGTGCGGTATACTAAAAGTGTGCAGGCATTTAATACCCGCACGCTATTAGCGCACTGTCGGATAGGAAATTTTTGCAGCTGTCTTGAACAGTAGACAGCGAAGTGTATTTTATTTATCTTCTGCTCTAGCATGTTATTTTACTGGGCTTTACAATTTGTAAGCAGGATTTTAAGTATTCACGAACTTGCTGTATATACAATTGGAAACGCTGCAACTACCATATATGGATGGCTATGATACAAAACAGAACAGACATTAAAACTCTCGGGTAAACGATTTATACTGGGCGTAACAAATCGTTTACCCTCGAGTTTCAATTTCTCTATTACTCTGATTACATAGTAACGAAATCAATGAAAAACAAAATATTCATAGGATACCAAGAACCGCTACTGATTACTCTGTTGTACATTGAAGAATGCCTACACGAAGCCAGAAAAATGTATCAAATTTACACTAAGGGAAAGATCCAATTTTGTCTTGCTGCTCAATACTCTTCGCATATCACCAACGGTGTTTTTAGCTTTCAATCGAATATGTTTCTTTATAAACTGCATTCATTACAGTGTATAAGCAAATCAAACGTTTATTTCACCATTATGGTACAGTTGAAAAGCTGTACTAGGTCATAAGTGAAAGATAATTTCATTAACTCAAACATAAATGGTAAAGATTTATTTTTCAGAAATTATTGTTTAGTTAGTGATATATCATTACATGATTCCTGTTATTTCAATTGACTGCATGCGCGTGGATTGAAATAAGTCGAAAATGTTCTTGCGTAAGGTGGTATTCTTATCTCGCGCAGCAGATTGTTACGATATCATGAGGAGTTACATATTTGTATCATAGTGGTGTTTTCTTACAAATTATGGTGCAGTAATTCGTTTATACAACTGAGTACAGGGTGCGTAACTAAAGTGTGAGGCATTTAATACCCGCACGCTAGTTAGCGAAATGTCGGATAGGAAACTATGCAGGTGTCTTGAACAGTAGAAGGAAGTGTATTTATTTATCTTCTGCTCTAGCATTGGTTTATTTACTGGCTTACACATTTTAAAGAAAGGGATTTTAAGTATTCACTGAAATGCTGTTATAGCAATGTGGAACGCTGCAACTACCTATAATGGATGGCTATGATACAAACAGAAAGAACATTAAAACTTTGGTAAACGATTTACTGGGGTACAAATCGTTTACCCTCGAGTTTCAATTCTCTTTTCTATTACTGTTCTCAGATGAAAAAAAAATCATGGGGAGGATACCAAGACCCCTACGCATTACCTCTGCGTACTATGAAGAATGCCCTAGCTACGCGCCTGAAATTGGTATCATTTGCGTAATTGTCTATCAATGGAACCAATTATAGGTCTTGTGCTAACTCTTGCAAATACCCTTTTGTTTCAATGAAATGTTTACTTTATAAATGCATTCATTACATTATTTATGCAATTAATACTTTATTTCACAAATGTACATTGAAAATGCTGCTTCTGGTCATAATTGTGCTACATTTATAAACTCAAAGCAATAACATGTACATGTATATAATCTTAGAAATATATTGGTTTGCTTATTTATTTTAATAATTAAGATGTAATGCAATATCCTTCATCAATACACTACACAACAGCAGATGTTGGCCTTTAAAGTCATCCTGTACGTCATGTTAATGTGGTTATATTTTCTGGTCCTTCATGTTCAGTGATTGAACACATTTTGTACTGAACATTGAATACCGCTTAACTGGTGCTACAGAGCATGAATAGTGTTGTGTGGCAATTTCGATTACTGCTCATGATTAGACTGAATAAAATGAAGTCTGTAATTTTCGAATTTTCCATTGTTGTCATTGGTTTCGAAGGATCACCTCTTTCAACAATTTATTCTTTGTAATGCAATGCATATATTATTCTCTAATGCAAGAATACAGTACTTTTTTTTAAAAAAAGAGAAATTTTACAAGACACATGGGTAAAAGTTTTGTGTTTAGTGACAAGCATTGGACAGTATTTATCATATTCCCAACAGCCGTTTTCACAATTTGTGTATACTTGGATAAAAAAGTGAGGCTCAGGTACAGTATGCAAAACAGTGATTAAGGTATAGTAGACGCAACTTGACCCCGATGGTTGAACTTTGCATTATAATACATAATGAGGCACAACCTATTATTGAAAAGGAGTGTACGTAAAACACAAGCTGCACGAGAAAAATGAAATATATGTATAAATATAAATTAGTGTATTGGAAAGTTTTAACTGATCTTATGTATAAATATATATACTTTGATACTGCGCTGTATACAAACTAATTCCATATAAATATACATAGCTACCCTATGCACCCTTGATTTCTACAATGAAATAATCGATATGAATAATCAGCCTAAGGTCAACCATCGCGGTCAAGTTGCGACTACTATATTGGACTCGTAATAGTAATGTTTAAAAGGTATATTATTAAAGTTTACCGTGTTTGTCACTGTGTTGCAATTTTCTACTCAACTATACAAAGTATATGGAGAGCTCTCCTACTCACACCGCCGTCGGCGTCTTTCTGCGTCCCCACGTTGCTTTTATGAATGAATTGAAATCTGTGAGTAAATTTAAGTCAATTTCACTGTTGCTATATTTCTAAAGTCAAAATATGATATAAAAATATGACACGTTAACATAATAAAATAATGTCTTAAAATTAGCTTCATCAAAATCTGCATAGCAGAAAAAATATCTATTCACGAAAATGTTATGAAAGGATATATTTTTCCATAGACTCCCAGTATGAAATATTGCGTGAGGTCCAAATTTTTCAAATCAGGGTAGCATAAAATCAAGCACACGACCCTATCTTTTTTATGCCCCCGCCATAAAATGGGGGGCATATTGTACCCCTGTCTGTGTGTCTGTTGGTTTGTTAGTGTGTGTGTGTGTGTGTGTGTGTGTGTGTTTGAAATGCATGGTCCAATTTCAGAATAATTTAACACAAATGATAAGCATGGATAGGCAATGATTCATGCACAAAACCATTTCAGTAGCTCAAAGGTCAAGGTCACAGTCCTTGGTTGAACTTTGCCAATTTTCACTACATATACAGAATACTAAATTTTCTGGTTTTCCTACAATATTTTTTTTTATAAATGAATAGGGCCAAGGATCTTCTTTTAGTTTGTGAGCAGTACCATGCCTGTGACCATTTTTAAGTTGCGGGGTGGTGGTGGTGGGAGGGGTGGGGGGGGGGGGGGCATCCGTGTCTGTGACACATTTCTAGTTATTTGCTAAAATATCTAGTTATATTCTGAAGTTTTGAAAAATCAGGGTTTAATAAAAATCTACATCGTAGAAACAAAATCGACCCAAACCTGCCGAACTACCTTAAATTTTTCTTATTACACTTTGTCTTTTTTCTCCTTATCTCTGTAATTATTTGATGGATTTGCTTTAAACTTGAAATGGTTATTCCTCATCATCACCCACATCATCTCGCATAAGGTCCATAACTCACACCAATATTTCAGTAACAATCCCCCCTTTTAACCTACAATTTCAGTTTAAAATTTTGATGAACTTTCACTCTCAAGTATTGCTAAATGGATTTGATTCAGACTGAAAGTGGTTGTTCCACATCCTCACCCACATCATATGACACAAGATGCATAACTCTTGACACAGACTCAAGCTATTGTGCAATACCTTCATCCGCAATTGAAGTCATTTAACACTACAGTCACAGCTCCAGCTTTCTCAGTTGTGCCCAGTTTCACAATCCAGCATAGAAATAAAGGAGCGGGCTGTCTCCTGTGACAGATCTTATTTAACAACTATTACCGTGTCGTTTTTTTTTTACATCATCTGTAACATAGTGACAAGGTGAGCTATTGTGATCGCCCTTCGTCCGTTGTCCGTCCGATAAAGACAGCAGTTTGCAATCAATTTTAACTTGCAATGAAGAAATTTTAAATTTAAAGGCAATACTTCTTAAGCAGGCGGGCAGTGTTGCTGCTTCCATGAATGCCCATGATGAAATTAAAACAAAATGACTTTGCAATTTTCGCTTAATCGTGTGTCAATAAATTCTAAAAATATCTTCTTCTTCAAAACCACTGGTTAGATTTACATCAAACTTAAAAGCAATGATCCTTTTGGTGGCCCACTTTCAAACTTGCCCAGTTGAAATCCATGCAGAACTCTGGTTACCATGGCAACCAAAAGGAAAAACTTTAAAAACCTTCTTGTCCAAAACCACAGGTCCTAGGGCTTTTTTTATTTGGTTTGTAGCATCATCTAGTGCTCCTCTATCAAGTGTGTTCAAATTATCCTCCTAGGGTCAAAATAGCCCCACCCAGAGGGTCATGTGGTTCATATATACTTGTATAGACAGTTTTGCACACTGATCTTAAAATTGAATTTCAGTGACCATGTATCTGACCTACTTACTTACTTTCTTAATATTTTAACATCAGTTTGACATATGAAACATGTAGCTGATATTATCCAGGTGAGCGATCCAGGGTCACCATGACCCTCTTGCTTTTAAGGTAATGCAAATATTGAGACCATATCATGATATGTGCATTTGTGTTTCTTGGAGGTATTTACACCCATTGGCTAGGTATTGAAATTAATAAATATGGAGAAGTTAATACTGTTTTAGTGTGACTATACACCTCTTAAGTAATTGCAAATGATACTAACTGCTTATCGATTTAGTGAAGAGAAGAGAAGTCCGTAAACACCAGGAAATGAAACAGAAACTGAAATGGATAAAGAAATCGAAATGTGCAGCTTTTGAATAACAAAAAGAAAGAATGACTTAAAAATTTGGCAAAATAGCCTCAAAACTTTTCAAGAAGAAGGGAATAGAATTATAAATTTGGATAAACTTCAACAGCATATAATGGAAATTACAGCACATACAGCCTTGTATGATCCAGCTAGGAATAGGGCAGCCAATGGTGAAAATGTTGTATGTCTGGAGTCAGAAAAAAGGAATGGATTTTATTCTGTTTTGAGTTTTAAATGTTGTGGCTGTGCCAAACAGTTTGTGGTTGAAAATAGTGAGGAACTTGGTGAGTCATTTATTCAGGAAATGAATGTTCGATGTGTTTGTGGAAGTATGGTTACTGGAGGTGGCTGTTCATAATTAAATGAGACCATGGGTACAGTTGGAATACCAGGAATTCAAGAAAAGTGTTATTCACAAATAGAAAATGAAATAGGAAAATTTTGAAAGAATGTGTTCGAGGATGAAATGCAAAAAGCTGCTGAAAAAAGAGCGTGAATTGGCAATTGAAAATGATGAATTCTTCCAAGGTGTACCTCAATATCTGTAGTATGTAATGGGGCCTGGGTTAAAAAAAAAAAAGCTACAAACATACGTATAATGCAATGGCAGGGGTGGAGGTTATTTTTGGTTTGCGGATCAAAAAAAAAATTACACATTGGAATAAGAAATAAACTATGTTACATTTGCAGCAGAGCTCAAACGCAAAACAAAGTTCCAGTTACCCATGAGTGTTTTAAAAACTGGAAACATACTTTTCAGTCTAGCTCCAGATAAGATTTTGTGCAATTAGTAACTTTAGTATCGATACCACTTGACTTTCTTTGGAAATAAAATTAGTAAGACTCTTATATCATACTTCGGCTATAAATGTGACATATAACCCTGATTTATTTTTGTAGCAGCAACCACGAGCTCATTAACAACCGGACGAATAATGTCTTCTTGTATGTTTATTTCTTTCGCCGATGAAGAAACATCTGTAAAGAGTGTGTTCTTTTGAATTTCTAATCTCATTTTCGACCTGCCTCTCGCATTGTGCGCTGCTATTTTATTTTGTCTTGATCGGTAGGTTGGGAAAAAAGAAGCAAAATAATGCACGAAAGTGGTAAACCAGTCTACTGCTTTTCGCTAAATTAAATTTAATAAAGTACCGGAAAGATACACTGGGTAAATGCGCAACTCAGCGCGGACATACGATACGGCGCGATCTTCCTTTGAAATTCGTAATACTGTTTACATGTTGTAAACTGTTTACACGACCACATTTTAAAATAAATTCGTATTGATACGACCACATTTTTAAATAAATTCGTACTGATACAGCCTGATTTGAAAACAAATATTGATATTTTTTGAAATACATATAAGGAAAGACTCGTAAATCTCTAAATAAACAAAAGTCGTCAAAAAATTGAATATTCCAAAAAAAAAAAAAATAAATAAATAAATAAATAAAGCAAAACGCAGCTATTCAAACCAAGAAAAGAAGACTTCACTATGGTGAAGATGTTCTTGTGGACACAGAAGACAGAAGATATAAGTGAGGAAGACATAAAGAAGGAGTGTGACTCATATTTAAGTGCGGAGATTCAGAATCGTAAGAAGGATGAAGTAGAAATAAAAACTAGGGGACAATCTGGTAATGATCTTTGGCATGAAGAAAGAAGAAAAAGATTAACAAGTTCTGCATTCGGAGAAGTAATGTCTATGTCAACAAACAATAATAGTCCAAATCTGGTAAAAAGATTATTATATTCAAAATTCAGAGGAACTATTTACACAATTAGAGGTCAGAATGAGGAAGAAAATGCCAGAATTGAATACATCAACCTCAAAAATAAGGGCAATAAAACCATAACAAATATCTAAGTCCCAGGCTTAGTAATAGATGTGAAAATGCCCTACGTAGCTACTTCAGGTGGTGGTATAATTAACTCAGAGACTGGACCAATTGGGATAATTGAAATTAAAACAGTCCTTAACAGGAACAAGATGCTTATACATGAAGCTTCTGCAACAAGTGACAAAAATTTTTGCTTGAAGAAAGAAAACGGAAAAGCATGTTTAAAAAACAATCACAAATTTTATTACCAAATTCAGGGAAAGCTGAAATATACTCGGTTATGAATAGTGTGACTTAATGGTCAGACGAATCAATCCTCATAATATTTTCATATGTTGAAAATACACAAAGTTGAAAATTTATGGAAAAACAGAATGGCTCCTAAATTAAAGGATATTTTTATTTTTCTCACATGCTGCCAGAATTAGCAGTTCCCAGACATGGAACTGTATCTGGAATTCGTAAATCTGATTTACCATGGGTAAGATAAGAAGTAACAAAATTAAAATCCAAAAAGTGTACAATAATTAGCCCAGTAAGCATGCTATTTACTTTGTATTTTCAACTTACTGTAATAATTAGTATGTAAATGTTTTTATTAAGCGCACTTCAGAATGAAACAGCAACTGAACCAATTCAACAATATACTTACAAGTACGATATTTTATATTTTCGTAACTTTGGAATAATGGGTACTGATCCATAAAGAGAAATATTTTTTTCACAGTTGCCATTTATATTATATATTATTGATTTTATATTAATATATATTTTACATACAGAATGGACTTCATTACAATTTATTAGGTCTCCCACCACGATGTATCTTTGTCTGTCTGCGTTTCTGTCTATCTGTCTTCTCTAATACTGGCAAACACATTAACACCAAACTCCACATAGCTGATCATTGACAAGCCTACTTACGCATATTATCAGCATTTTTTAGTTCATTGATTTTTAGCAGTGTTATGACCCTTAATTCGTTGAAATTTACCTTCTCTGGACGTCTATTCTGACACCTTTTGGCAGATTTTTGTAACACTAAACGTAAGTATTCAATTATGTTTTTATCACAATATTCCAGCATGTAGAGACAGTTCCAAGGAGAAGAAACAGTGCAAGTACAATAATACATGTGGCTACAACTTCTGGCGGGATACAACTGCAATTACAGTTCCATCTTCTATGCATAGTAAAAGGTAAAATAAAGTTTGCATATAACATTCATTTGTACTTGTTTCACTTATGTATAAGGAAGATATTGACAATGGAAGCATGTTTCTTTCTAATGCAGTCTGCTTGAATCAACATCTGTTTTCGGTATGCGAATCTTCAATCTTGTACGACATTGGTTTTTTGACCCCCACTTGTATATGTATTTTTAATACATAAACTACCCACATAGATAAGGAAACTTATTCTGTTTATTGTACAACTTCACTTGGCGCTTAACTGTTATGTTAATTGTGCACTTTCATGTGGCCTTTAAGTGCTTTCTTACTGAAAGTTTCACTGTATTTCTAATAATTTTAGTAACTTACTTTGTTTTGAAACATACATGCAGAGACCATTATGTTTTTGTTATCATATAAATATTTAATTGAAAAGGTGCAATGGCGTAAACTAATTTAATGCATCATTTGCAGAGCTCTACAAACTCAACATTATTCACAGAAGTTACATATTTTGCTGTATATGTAACATACTGTGGAATGTATTATACAATTGATGTATTTTCGAGGTAATTGACAACAAAGTAATCATGTCCATTTACAAAAATGAACTAACATTTTCTTCCGGTTACAATTGGTACAACAACAACAGGAACATTACCTTTATTTTACGTCAGCATGTATTATAGGTAAACAGGAGTCCACAAGTATATATTATTACATTTTGTACTTAGGTACAAATCTAGTTCTGTACTCAAAATACATTATATATTGAAGTTGTGTCATTGGAGTAAATACAAAGCAGAATAAAGTTTAAATAGCATTTGAAGGAAAAAGATCTGTTCATGTATTGTAAATATGTAAATGAATTTTACATAATTATAATCATAGCATTGATATAATAACATTAACACAGTAACAATTTTCAAACTCACTTAACTGTCATTATTATTGAAAATTTTATTGCCTAAAAAGAATTTCTCAAGTTGTCTGAATGGAGACTGGTTGTCCAAGACAAGGTTTCAACAACTAATTTCACAGACTCTTTGTATAAGTATTATTTTTATAATTTTGCATAATTATTCATTTTCCTGTGTATTCATGTAAGCCATAATTTAAGCATATTATCTTCTTTCATTAAAGGCAAAGATAATTAAAATTGGTTGGAAGAAGAATAAATCACTAGTGGAAATTGGATGATGTTACATTGAAATGGTATATGGGCACAGTACTTTCCACAACAAAGGGCAATCCACATACAGTGTACCAAGTGTTATATGATGGTGAAGACAAGGCATATGATGTTGAGGACCTTCAAAATGATTATCTTGACGGTTATTTGAAATTTACTGATTTATAAGGTATAACGTTCTTTGCAATTTTTAACAGAGAAACTGTACTTTTTCTTCCTAAATGGTAAGGATTTATGCTGCAAGGTCTTTACCAATCAGCTGTACATTAAAGAAAACGTTACAGTAAACACAGTTCTTTGCAAGGTAGAAGCTGTAAATGAGAATCGTTACAAAAGTTAACCATGTATATTTATGAATACATGTGCATAATATATATATTTCGTCTACAGACGGGTCCATTTAAGGACCATGTTAACACTTCTGCATGCAGTGACAGGAGGGGATGCCTTCTTTCAGATGTTTTTTTTTTACTTTCAAAGAGACTGCTTGCAAAATACATGTGATGTAAACATGTCTTGTATACGTTTCCTCAAGTATCATCTTTAATTTTGCATTTTGTTATCCATTGAAGCTTTATATGTTAGCTGGAGGGTACTTTTGATCTCATTTGTATTATGGTATCATGTGTGGTAAACTGGTAAAGCAAGCCTAGTAGAGGGCATGCATTATTGCATTTTTAACTGCTGCCCATGAACAGTGTCAATTAAGCCAAGTCTGCAGATTTAGCTGTGTGATTGTGTTTTAAATTTTTTCATAAAATTCCATTCACTGATTTTTGTCACAAGGTCAAGACTGAGACATAAACTATAGTTAATATATAAAAAGTAACAATAACTACTACAAATGCATTATCTACTTGTTCACTTTCTATTGATTTTGCCTATGCTGTACACCATACATAGATAACTATTTTCCACATGGCTGGGACTACTTTTATTTACACACAAGATGGATGTCTGCATTTATCTATCACATTACAGTGTGGTGATTTGAGATTGGAGATTTTATTTTCATTTTTTGTGTGTTTCTTACAGCAAAATATTGCTCAGTTGCACTAGTGCAGACTATATCCTGACTTTTCCCATTCATGAAGTTTGTTTATATGGTGAACTAGGAATTTATCTCGTCTTCAAAAATTGGCTACATTACAGGTAATTGTTTTTGTTTTTGTTTTTAACTCACCTGAGCCAAAAGCTCAAGGTGAGCTTTTGTGACCGCTCGATGTCCGTCGTGCGTCGTGTGTCAATTTGTAAAAAAATCTTCTTCTTCAAAACCACTGGGCAGATTTACACTAAACTTCTCAGGAATGATCCTTGGGTAGCCCCCTTTCAAAATTGCCCAAAGAATTTAATTCCATGCAGAACTCTGGTTGTCATGGCAACCGAAATGAAAAATTTTGAAAATCTTCTTGTCAGAAACTGTTAGCTTGATTTCAAAAATATTGTATAGAAATGATCTTTAGGTGACCCTCTACCAAAATTGCTAAAGCCAGTCTGTTTCGGTCAAAAGCGTGGCCGCCAGTGGGCGGGGCTTATTTTCCCTATATGGATATATTTTAAATTTCAAAAATCTTCTTCAAAACCACTGGGCAGATTTACGCTAAACTTCACAGAGATGATCCTTGGGTGCCCCCCTATCAAAATTGCCCAAAGAATTAAAATCCATACAGAAAGAAAGGAAAAACTTTAAAAATATTCTTGTCCGAAACCATAGCAGCTAGGGCTTTGATATTTGGTATGTGGCATCATCTAATGGTCCTCTACCAGGTTAGTTCAAATTATCACCTAGGGTCAAATATGGCCCGTCCTGGGGGTCATATGGTTTTATAGACTTATATAGGAAAAATTTTGAAAATCTTTTTGTCCAAAACCACAGGGCTTAGGGCTTTGATATTTTGTATGTAATATCATCTGGTGGTCCTCTACTAAAATTGTTCAAAATTACCCCCCCCCTCCCACGGGTTAAATAGTGCCCCACCCCGGCGATCACATGGTTTATATAGACTTATATAGGGAAACATTTTGAAAATCTTCTTGTCCAAAACCACAGGGCCAAGGGCTTTAATATTTGGCATGTAGCATCATCAAATAGTCCTCTACCAAGTTTGTTCAAAGTATCCCCCTAGAGTCAAGTATGGCCCCGTCCCAGGGGTCACATGGTTAATATAGACTCATATAGGGAAAAACTTTGAAAATCTTCTTGTCCAAAACCGCAGGGCCTAGGGCTTTGATATTTGGTATGTAGCATCATCTACGTTCAGTGACCATGAATGTCAGCTACTGACCTACTTTCTTAATATTTTAGCACCAGCTTGACATTTGATACATGTAGCTCATATTAGTCGGGTGAGCGATCCAGGGTCATTATGACCCTCTTGCTATAATTATCACTTCTTACTGTATTATTGCTTTTTGCATAGCTAGTAAGGTGGTTTTTCAAATGTTATATCATTTTATACTCTCTGCACCAAGTTTACAAAGAGTTGGTCTCTTTTCTTTTCACACCCACATTCTGCATAGCTGTCATGGCCGCCAAGTCGGAATATCCTTAATCTCGTTAAATAATAGCATTATCTTATAAACCGAAGTAACTGTACTTACATTTCGCATATATATAAGTATAATAGGTCGGCAAAGTGAAATTTTCATAAGCACGGATCTGGTAATTAAGTGCGCCTGTGGGAGTTAAATAAATCACACAATATTCTTACGCTCTCTTTTCCCCGTTTCTTGCAGTAAGACAAACTATTTCTGCGCCGGTGGGAGTAGTGAGTAGTAAATTTTTCAACTTGCCAAGAGGTAAGTACGTGAAGTGTACCTCAAAGGTAGTATGATCATGGACTTGATTTGCTTTTATTGAAATAGCCTGGCACCTGGCTGCATAGTTACTTTTTTAAATATTACAAACCTTTTATAAGTAAATTATAAGCCTTTAAAATAGCACATTTTATTCGGACCCAGGGGCAATAAAAATGTCAATACAGAAACAACCTGCTTGAGTTATTCCACTGTTAATGAAGAAAATTTATTTGTGAGAAATATGACAGAACAACATAGGGACGGGAGCCAGTCTAATCTTGAATTTGTTGTTCAAAGTAAGAATGGTTGTATTTGACCAAAGAACTTAAGGCATTTAATTGTTCGGTTAATGTGGGTTATACAAAAGATCTGCTCTTGCCGTAGATATTCTGGTATATTAATGATGGTCATAATAATAATACTATAATAAATTGGGAATTTGTATTTGATATTTTGGCAATATATGTCTGTTTGATCAAATATTCAGTTTGTTCGACGGTGAATAATATTTTGCATATTTGGATCAATATATATTCTGTTGACGTATAATTTGCAAATTTGGCAATGTGTGTTTGTTTTAGCCCTGTTGGCTTATATATGGCTGTATTTATTAAAGAATAATGTTAATAAAACGAACGAATGAATAACTTATAATATAGAATATGCCAATAAAATAATAATGATAATGATAATAACAATAAAAAACAACATAGGTCGTTCATTATATCCATTGTATTGGATGGTGATCAGTTACTTATTCAACGATACATAAGATGTTGAACTATTCATTTAAGTTCTTTTGGATAAGATCTTACTTTGAGCAAAATTGGCTTAAAAAAAGTTGCCAACTGGATTTTGGAATTATGATAAATGTATATTGATAAACTGGTTTTAGCCCATTTGGCAATGTCCGATCGTTTAAAAAAACAACGAGAAAAAAAAATAAATAAAAAAACATCAAAATGGTTGTCTATCTTATCCATGGTGTGTTGGATGGTAACAGGATTTTTATTCATTTTTAATGTTTTTTTTTCATGACCTGTTTTAGCCCATTTGGCGATGTCCTATTGTTTCACAATAATAATAAAAAAAGAAAACGTTGCCCACTACATCCATTGTGTTGGATGGTAACTGAATTTTTAATGCATGAATTAATGTATATTCATGAACTGTTAAAAAAAAACGTTGCCTACTATATCCATTGTGTTGGATGGTAACTGTCTTTTGAATTCATGATAAATGTATATTCTTGAACTGCTTTAAGCCCATTTGGCAATGTCCGATCGTTTAAAAAAGTGTTGCCCATTATATCCATTGTGTTGGATGGTAACTAGAATTTTTATTCATATATAATGTATATTCATGAACTGTTTCTAGCCCATTTGGCAATGTCCGATTGTTATCCCTCCCCGACCCAAACCCCCACCCCCACCAAAAAAAAACAAAGCAACAACAACAAAGGTTGCCCACTATATCCATTGTGTTGGATTGTATCCGGATTTTTAATTCATAAAAAAAAACTACAGCAACAACAAAAGGCAGTTGCCCACTATCACTTATGTTGGATGGTGACCGGATTTTGAATTGGTGTGCTGCCAGATTGGAAATATGTCATGTTTCCCTGTATATCTGGTTGTTTGTTCCAGGCTAGCGACATATTAACAGATATTGATATACGTTATGCCAAATTTAGTTAATTTAATTAAGTTAACAAACATTTCTAGAAAATGCCACAACCATAACTTCAAAAATCCAACGAGTTACCACATCACAATCCAGATTGTACAGCCGCACCGCAACGCCAGCCAGCCGTTTCAGCCCCGCAACCGATGGATCTGAACCCGCAACAACTTGAGGTTGTGGTGAGCCGTGTTTCAGAACACCTCCGTCTTGTTTGAGCAGCAAAGGATCATTTTGGCTGAGGATTCGGCTGCACTGTCGGACAGTGTTGCACAAAATGGTGAGTTGGCTCCGATTGAGAGCAATTAAAACGACTTGGGTGATCACGTTTCAGCAAATGTTAAAATTAAGATAGTCAATGGCAAATTCATAGACTTAGTAGTATTATTAAGCCCAGATCATATTAATTACAGTCAAGGTCAGAGTTTTCTTGTTAATGAAGCAGATGGATATCTAAAAGTTCAGTCAAAAACTCCAACCAAAATAATAGATTCATTGCCGGTCTGGACTGATGCCTTCTTAATTTACATGTGTATCTATTGTACCGCTCATGTTAAAGACTATCCAGACTTGTTAAAATACATGCATACTATCAGATTAGGTGTTACTCAAGCCGGTAATTCGAACTAGTTAAAGTATGACGAGCTATTTCGGCTTCGGAAATTAAAAAAATCGTCTATATCTTGGAACACCTTAGACCAAGAGCTTTGGCTGTTATATATGTACAATCGTAAACCTGAAAATGTTATGACTTTAATTTTCAAGGTATTTTTACCAAATTGCATACGTTGTAATGGGAAACACTCTAGGAAGTACTGTTTTCAGAATCCCGTAAATACCAATCAATATCGTTTTAGATCGTCGTCACTTGGACCTCGGGGAAACATTAGACAGCCAAAACCGGCATCTAGAAGAAGGCCACTTAGACCTCCATACTCTTGCCAATACCCTTATATTCTTATCACTCACCGTCCGGCGTCCGTCGTCCGTAAACTTTTACTTTAAACGACATCTCCTCATAAACCGCTAGGCCAATTTCATCCAAACTTCACAGAATGTTCCTTGGATGAAGCTCTACAACAGATATTCAAAGAATTGAATTCCATGCAGAACTCTGGTTGCCATGGCAACCGAAAAGAAAAACTTTAAAAATCTTCTTCTCAAAAACCAGAAGCCCTAGAGCTTAGATATTTGGTGTGAAGCATTGCCTAATGGACCTCTACCAAGTTTGTTCAAATCATGACCCCGGGGTCAAAATTGACCCCGCCCTAGGGGTCATATGATTTTACATAGGAAAATCTTAAAAAATCTTCTCAAAAACCAGAAGCGCTAGAGCATAGATATTTGACATGTAGCATTGCCTAGTGGACCTCTACTAAAGTTGTTCAAATCATGACCCCGGGGTAAAAATTGACCCCCGCCCCATGGGTCACTTGATTTTACATAGATTTCTACTGGAAAATCTTCAAATTTAAAAAAAAATAAACCAGAAGGCCTAGAGCTTAGATATTGCCTAGTAGACCTCTACAAAATTTATTCAAATCATGACCTCCGGGGTCAAAATTGATTCACTTGATTTTACATAGGAAAATCTTCAAAGAATTTCTAAAAATAAACCAGAAGGCCTAGAGCTTAGATATTTGACCTGTAGCATTGCCTGGTAGACCTCTACAAAATTTGTTCAAATCATGACCTCCGGGGTCAAATTGACCCCGCCCCATGGGGTTACTTGATTGTACATAGAAAAAACTTCAGAATTTTCTAAAAATAATCCAGAAGGCCTAGAGCTTAAATATTTGACATGTAGCATTGCCTAGTAGACCTCTACAAAATTTGTTCAAATCATGACCCCCGGGATCAAAATTGGCCCCGCCCCAGGGGTCACTTGATTTTACATAGGAAAATCTTCAAAACATTTCTGAAAATAAACTGGAAGGCCTAGATCTTAGATATTTGACATGTAGCATTGCCCAGTGGACCTCTACAAAATTTGTTCAAATCTTGATCCCCCCAGGGTCAAATTGACCCCGTCCCAGGGGTTACTTGATTGTACATAGGGAAATCTTCATAAATTTGCTAAAAATAAACCAGAAGGCCTAGATCTTAGATGTTTGATATGTAACATTGCCTAGTAGACTTCTACAAACTTTGTTCAAATCATGACCCCCGGGGTAATATTGGCCCCGCCCCAGGGGTCACTTGATTTTACATAGGAAAATCTTCAAAAAATCTCTAAAAATAAACCAGAAGGATTAGATCTTAGATATTTGACATGTAGCATTGCCTAGTAGACTTCTACAAAATTTGTTTAAATCATGACCCCTGGGGTCAAATTGACCCCGCCCCATGGGGTTACTTGATAGTACATAGAAAAATCTTCAACATTTTCTAAAAATAAACCGGAAGGCCTAGAGCTTAGATATTTGACATGTAGCATTGCCTAGTGGACCTCTACAAAATTTATTCAAATCTTGACCCCCAGGATCAAATTGACCCAGCCCAAGGGGTTACTTGATTGTACATAGGGAAATCTTCATAGATTTGCTAAAAACAAACCAGAAGGCCTAGATGTTAGATATTTGATATGTAAAAATGCCTAGTAGACTTCTATAAACTTTGTTCAAATCATGACCCCCGGGGTAAAATTGGCCCCGCCCCAGTGGTTACTTGATTGTACATCGAAAAATCTTCAAAAAAAATTCTAAAAATCATCAGTTTAACATTTGAAACATGTAGCTCATATTACGCAGGTGAGCGATCCAGGGTCATCATGACCCTCTTGTTACAAATTTAAGGCAGTCCCCGATAGGTTTTGTGGCCAAAAATGATGATAGCTCGAGGCTTACATAACATCTTTCCTACCGTAGGGTTAAAACTTGAATGATTTTATTGATCCGGCTTCTTCCTCAGTTCAGTACACTTCTATAGGGTAGATGAGGCTGTTGTTTCGTTAGGGCAATAAGGTGAAATGGCCAAAGTGGACATCAAATCTGCCTTTCGTCTCTGGTCGGTTCATAAAGATGATTTTGAATTACTAGGCCTCAAATTAGGAGGGGATTATTTTATGGACAAGGCTTTACCTATGGGTTTTGCAATCTCATGCTGCCTTTGGGAATATTTACTTTCATACTATGGCTGGTCAGGTGCAAGAGCAAATCCGAAAGTCTGTTTCATTTCTTAGATGATTATCTTTGTCTGGCTGGCTCTATTTCAGGTGAATGTATGGCCATTTTGTCCTGTTTTATAGGTATATGCAAAGACAGTAACATACCGTTAGCTGAAGAAAAAACCGTATATCCGACTCCAATAGTAGTGTTTTAGGGCTTGAATATTGAACTCAATTTTGATGCAGATACGAATCCAAGAGGATAAACTAAAAACATTACAACAGGAAATATTATCATTACTAAAATACAAGAAAGCCACGCTGCGCGAGCTGCAAACCTTGGTAGGGGTTTTTAAATTCCTGTGGCAGAGTAATTCCCTGTTCTAGAGCATTTAATCGTCGTTTCTGTGTGCGGTTTGGTCAAAAGTACACATCATTTTAGAATTACCAGTTCAATTAAAGAAGATTTGAGGGTATGGTTATCATTTCTTGAAACTTTTAATGGTTACTGCATCTACCCTGACTTAGACTGGTTGGATAGTTCTGTCCTAGACCTCTTTTTACGGATCGCGCCGGTGCACTTGAACACGGATGTGCAGCTGTTTTTCGAAATGAATGTATAGTCTTCTCTTGGCCTTCTAGGTGGACAGGCGTTGGTATATGCAACGACATAACCTTTTTAGAGTTAGTGTCGATCGTGTTAGCTTTTTTTGCATGGCCAGACAACATCAGAAATAAAAAAAATCCTTCTAAACACTGACAATAGGGCTCTGGTATACAGACCAAATCAATGAATGTAATATCATTACTGCGCCCTTTGATATTGCTTGCAATGAAGAAAACATTCAGTTTAAAGCAATTCATATCGCAGGCTTATGCAACGAAAAGTCTGATTCTTTGTCTCTCCGTCAGTGGCATCGTTTCAGGTGCCTAGCGCCTGAGAGGCTGACAGTCACGCAACTCCAGTGCCAGTCGAGTTTCTGCAGTTGATCTCTAGATTGAAGCTCAGCGTTTAATCGATCATAGTATTGCAAATAGTACTAGAAGTGCTTACAAGAATGCGGTTAAGATGTTTGATACTTTTCGTCAATGTCAATTTGGATGTATTTCTTGGCCGCCGGTGCTAGAGCACCTTACTGCATTTTTAGCCCATCTATCAACCAAGAATGTAGCTCGGCATACAGCACGTCTGTATATCTCGGGCATTTCCTTTTATTGCAAAATTAATAGTTTTAAAGATCCCACTCAAAGATTTATAATACGTAAAAGGCTTACCGGTTTTGATAGGTTGCCCCGGACAATTGATCGGGCAACCTATAACGCTTGACTTACTTCTGTAACTTACACAGGTGACAAATATTGTTTGCTCTTCTACATCTGAAGCATTATTGTTTTCAGCAGTATTTTCTCTGGCATTTTTGGATATCTTAGGATAGGAGAGCTTGTACACACGAGCTCAAACGCCTTGAATTTAAATGATAAAGGTCACGTAGGAGACGTTAGTATTGATAGTAATGGTGAGCTTCGCATAATTCTGCGTTCATCGAAAACCGTTCAGAAAGGCAAAGGAGTAGCTATTCATTTACTACAGACACATTGTTATATATGTCCCGTGCAATTATTAAAGAGATATATGGTTGTTCGCCCATCTAGTGCTTCAGCTTGTTTATTTGTGCATTCAAACGGTCTACCCGTCACACACTATCAATTTAGTGCAGTTTCAAAGAAATCTTTGATTGCGATCGAAGTTAATCCCTTCCATATAAACCACATTCATTTAGGGTAGGTCCTGCAACAGCAGCTTCGTAGAACGGCATGACTGATTAGTTTTCAATCATTAAACTCTCATCAACTCTTTTTCGATCATAAATAAACTACTCTTGAAATATATTCATGTATTTTCATTCATAGTCCATAGTTAAAAAGTTATTCATAGGCATATGAGCTGTCACTTTGTTTACAGATCTGTTAATTTGACTTCATGTGGAAAGGCCGTTTGCTGATGTAGCCTAATCCATCTGTATATGTTACTTTTTGTGTTCATATTATTGTTTATATGCCTTAATAACAAATACAGTAAAATACTTTTAAACTAAGTGTATTTTAACATGAATAGTAGATATTCAAATACTCGTTACTTGTAAACATATGAACATCCTAGAAAGACATGGAAAATTCGATAAAAATGTTTACATGCTTTGCTGAACAGTATTGTCTAATTGACAATGTTAAGAAATACTGCAACTGCACCTTTTTAAGACATTTCAGTTATTTCTCAAATATGTATTAAATTTGTATCAATTCGAGTCTACACTCTATCATTATTTTTAAACATGCTACCGAGATAAATTACCAGATATTTATCAAAGGGAGTTACGGTAAAACGTGAAGTTTCTGAATTACATTTTATTAAATATCACTTTCCAAAAATACATTTTATTGCAGAAAATGAGTGTGCCAACGTTTTTTGAAACAGTGTCTGTCTGTTTATCACGAGTGCTTGAAGCTATTGGTGTGAACGAAGGGACTGTAACAAAAAGAAGAAAGTTGTATCACGAAGCTGAAGTGATTAGAGAGATGGGATTTCACTTGACCAGTAAGATATGTGAAAAGCCATTTTTACAAGGTTTCCAAATATATCATTTTGGAAGTAAAATTGAAGGTTCAACAACGCTTGGTCTTAAATCTGACGTGGACCTAGTGCATTGTAATCCAACATTATTTAACATTGTTGAATCAGTAACACAAACAGCTGACTGTTTCATGAACCTGATGATGGTGAAAGATAAAACAACACCACATGGTCACGCCAGGCTGTGTTTTGTTGATATCATTGGTAAAAGCTCCAATGATATTGAATTGTGCAATGATGATTTACCGTATCACTATGATTTTGTGGGAAGAAAGTTCCTGCACAACACATTTTTTACAAATATGTTAGGGGATCGTTTTACTGACAATTTAGTTCCAAACCTTCAACATGGCCCATCTTTGTATTATTTCAATACAGACAATGTTAGTGCTTTCCATGTTCCACCTGCGCTGTCTATGACCACAGAGAACATCCATCGTTTCCACAGTTATAACTGGCCGACCACACAACTAATTGATAAACTGAGAGCAACAAAAGGTTTTCTAGTACCTGTTGGTCATACTCAAAGTGAAAACGCTTTCATTGAATGGCGAATTTCAAAATCATTTGCCGAGAGAATGCTTGTATTTGATTTCAATATTACGCAACTAAGATGTTTGGTTGTTCTTAAGATGATAAAGAAATCATTTTTCCAACCTGTCATTGGAGACGAGTCATTAGAGTCATTTACCAGCTACCACTGCAAGACAACTTTATTCCACACTATAGCAAGAACACGCCCATCCCTTTGGAGAGAAGATCGACTGCTTGAATGTTTGATGTGCTGTATCTCTACATTACGTCATTTCCTTTTGAGCAATTATTGTCCGCATTTTTTCGATCTAAATGTAAACCTTTTCTACGGAAAGTTGACCCCATGGTGTTGTAAAAAACTAATCTGTGTGGTCACAAATCTCCAAAACAATAATCTTCGATGCTTGTTACAAGTGAAAAGTGATAGCCTTGGAGAAAGAATAATGTGCATGCAAGGAATTTTGAGAATGGACTCTTTTCCATCCCGCGACTTAGTAGAAAAGCAGATGCTTGTTGAAATCGTATATGACATAAATCGTTTCCTGATTGAATACTCAAGACTTCCATATGTAAACATGCATGATCAAACATTAAAAAAGCAGATATATGCTGGTTTCATGTTGCTGAAAGAAGTGTTGTATTTAATGAAGTTTGGACGCGCAACAGAACGAACAGCTGCTCGATTGCTTTTACCTCATTTTATCTCAAAACACGCTTCACTAATTTCAGCGTATAGACTGAAAAAGAAACAACCAATATCTGAGGATATTACTGATATGTTTAAAATCGGGTTTCAAGCCGATGCAACTTCAAACAGATTAAAACTAGCTTCAGTCTTATATTGCAACGGTGAATTAAGCGAAGTGGTCAAAATCCTAAAAGAAGTAGAAGAGAAATATGCATCTAGCGTTTTACCGATATGTTTTCAATTAATTTTCACATTTGCATTTCACTGGGAGAAATTCTTCAAGACGGCTCCAGGTACACTTGAAGTCGACCGCTGCCGAGATGCTTTTTCGGCATGTGTTGAATACATGAAAAAAGATATTTGGTGTTGCCCAATAGGATTAAGAAGGTCCCTTCTTGTGAATGAAAAGTCAAGGCAGGATATAATTTCTTTTAATTGTAAATTCGGGATTGAAGTGGACTCAAGAACGATGCTATATTACCTAGAGTATTTGACGTATGACAGACTTTCACTTCAGATGAAAACAAAAGCACTTAAAAATTTGATGCAATGCGTCTTGGGAAATCCTGACAAATGGTTACAATATTTCTTTGATATTGCAAATAGAGAGGAAAAATATGTCATTGAGGCGTACCGAGACCGAGTGTTTGCGTACCCGGAAGATAAATACATTAAAAGCTACCATGAGGTAGTTACTCCCGAACTATGCAAGACCATGGCAAAACATCCATGGGGAAACATTCGACTATGTCTGTGTTACGCTTTTCACAAATGTTCAATCGTTCAGCATATGAACATGGCTTTGCTTCTTACTGGATATTGTTTTGAAACAGAGAAGAAAACAGAGTTTGCAAGCGCATTCTACTGGATGTCTTTTCTTGTAGAACCGTCGAGAGCAACTGCAGATCATGTTATGAGGGTTTGTCCTAAAACATCAATTTCCCAATATTTCATTAACTATTACAGCGGAATGGCTCGCATGTCGTATACGAAAAAACTTGAAATAGGATTAATACCTGAAATTGTTGAAGCATTCACAAATGTTTTGGAAGCAAGCATGTATTTAGGTTCATTACAGAAGGCAAATCTGCAGTTAGGCATAAACAGATCAAGGTTTTATGTGTGTATTGTTAATGCATTGATCAGAAAATACGATAAGGATGAAAACAAATATTAACGCGTGAAAATAGGTGAAGGAGCGGGAATATTGTTGCTGATAAAAGCTATGTGGAGAATAAGTATAATTATTAAACAATCTGTTCCCACATGCCATGGACAAGGATCAGCTAAACAATTCAAGAGGTGTTCAATAAATACATAGACTGGCTCTACAACTCCCATTATGTGCAATTTAGGGTAACTACTTGGTACCGCTATAACCAGTGACATGTCAGCTAGCAACTGTATATACTTATTAAAATAGAATGACGTCACCCAGCAAAAAAAAAACAAAAAAAAAACAAACAAAAAAAACCCAAACAAATTAATATCTGCAAATAAAATTACATACATTTCTGCACTAAAATTCACTTACACTCCATAAATACAATTAATAACATTTAAGTGATGTCTTCTTAAAACTTAACATCTATCGGTCATTTGCCTTTGAAATAAACAGCATTTTGTTTAAGACAGTGATACGTGTTTACCTATTCATCAACTTGATACGGCATATATACACCCAAAGATATATTGTTTCATAAATTCCAAAGAAATAAATGTCTACACTATCTAATATCTACATACTTCAGTTAAGGTATTGGACCCGTAATAGAGTACCTCCTTTTTGAAGTATTGAGTATTCAATTCCTACCATAAACCTACTTTGACTGCAATTTTCAGGGGTGCGTAGGTTCAAGCCTCACTGGGACCCATTTTTTTCCATAATTTCCTTTTTTTCTAGTAAGTTTTTGCTTCTTTCAAGACTTATTATGGATGTTTTGTACAAAAGTGGAAAATTTTCATTTTATAAGCGATTTCTTGCTGTTCAAAGTGAATTTACCTCTGAATGAGGAGGGGTAGAGTTCGACATCTTTAAAAAATACTGAGTTACATTTTTCTGTTTTGCCTTCTTTCTTTAGATTACATATTGTGGAAGAAATGCAGGTAGGTTTTACTTATGCCTCAAGATTATTTTTGAATGAAGTGAGCAAAATTTAAAACAGACCTACAGGATTCAACTTTAATTTTTAAATGTTGAAGTTAGAATTCTGTCTCATTAAATCTGTTTACTTTAGGCATACTAGAACAATTATATTTACAGTTTTATTTTGTGTTTTATAATTGTTTTAACAATAGTTTGGTGTTTCTTTCATCAAAATTAATGCTGTAATGAATTCTCTGCAAACATTTTAGATAGTGGCCATCACATTGAAATTTGTCTCTATTTGAGCTTAAGGAAAGTCCATAAATTATACAAAATTTACAAAAAACAGCACGGTAAAAGTTGTTTAAAATTTGCCACACGGTGCGAAACATGGTTACCTTTAAGAATATACCGAGCAAAGGCCATTTTTAAAACATTACTATTAGGGGTCTAATACCTTAAATGTATCTGTTACGTTAACCAAGATTGATATCGTTTTGAAAATGAAAACATGTATTCTTATTCTTTTAAGAATTAACAATTGAGAAATAATTTATAACAAAAGAGTGTTTTAACACAATTCATGCACGATGGGCGGTTATACGCCCTCGTGAAATTATTTGTACGACGTATTACCACCCGAGTATATAAATAGTGTTAAAACACTCTTTTGCTATAAATTAGTTCGATTCTAATATGCCCTTAATGTAAAACAGTAGACAAAATATAGTAGCGCTCCTTATTGGTCTCATCAAAATCATTGACATTACCGCACGTTAACGTGACGTCATTCTAGCGTAAACGTGTTTTAACAGAGACAAGCATATTAGAATGTAAAATATTGTTTTGTTTATTTTGGGTTTAACGCCGTTTTTCAACAGTATTTCAGTTATGTAACGGCGGGCTGTTAACCTAACCAGTGTTCCTGGGTTCTATACCAGTACAAACCTGTTCTCCTTAAGTAACTGCTAAACAGAGGTAGAGGACGGATGATTTCAGATCTTCTATCCTTTATTCTCTGAAATTGCATTTAAATGTGTAATCTCCACATATATATGGAGGATAATATATAAATAACAATTTCATCGATTTTCTCCATAGCTCAGTTTTATTTTGGGTTGCTTGATCACGGTTAATGTTACTATTACTCAAAATAGAAAAAATGGGTTATACTCAACAATTCTGTTTAGAGTGAGGCCCTTTGTAAAATATTGCAATATTTCAGGTTACTGTGACCTACTTTACAGTGTGGGGCTGTAAGCTTAGCTGTGATTTTATTACTAAGCCACATTGTATTCTAAGTAATTCTTTATCTAGTTTGATCTTATAACGACCAGCTCACCTACTTTATAAATTTATATAAATAGTAATTCTTGTAAAATCACTAGAAACAAGTGACTTCCACTGTTGCTGTTGTTGTACTTGCAGAGCATCTTGGGTAGTTGCTTAGCAACTACTGCCTAGACATATCGTTTACTCTGCCGTAGACAGAAATGTTATTTCTCTTTAAAGCAAATACGCTTCCAAGAAACTCCCTTCAAAGGTAATTTGGTGATTTAATTTTTTTGATTTTTAATTTTTCTTCCTTTCCATACTAATATTTATTATATGCTTTTATGTTTTAACAGAAACATTGGCTTTTGTTTCTTAACAGTCAGAAGTACTCCACAATAATTTGTGTGAAGCTGAGTTCACATGTATTTGTGAGGAGTCCTGACATTTTGAGTGTGCACTTCCACATTTATTTTTGTGAAGTTTCCAGGGTTCATAATCTTAAATCCCCGGCCTTGACATGCTGCTATACTTAATCCTTCTAAAGAAATATTTAGAGAAGCTTAACAAATTTTATACAAAGATTGTCTCACATGGTGTGTTTTTTTTACAGCTGCTGTATTCTATCTTTTGATAAGCATTCTAAACTCTACTGAATTAAACAGCTATATTTTAATGGGATCGACACTTAACTGTAACAGTTGCTCATTTGCATATATGAAAGAAGCTTACTGACAGCTATTAAAATTTACAAGAGGCTGGGTTTAATTATTATCATTAATGACAGGTACAATATCTTATTATCACACTACTCTTGTGTACTATGAAATGTTTACAGATGTATTGTGCCTATTTTTGTATGGTTTGTTGTTTCTGTGCAAATATTTTTTTTTTTATAAACTATAGTTTAACTGCTAAAGGAGTAGTGGAGTACAAGAACACCCGCCAGCCCTAGTAACCTCCTGTATGTTTAATATAATTAAAGAAATATGTTCTTCAGCCACAGTGTAACACTATCAAAGGTTGTCGCTATAAGCCAGCTGCTTTCTACAGATTCTATTTATTCATAGAAACATATTTATTCCTGGTGTCATGTCGTTCAATAAGTGAATATAAAGATAACTACATTACCGGACAGAATGTTTCTATACGCACTGTTAATGGCTAAGTAGTTGCTCAGCAGTCTGTTTAGGATATTGTTGTATCATAATAAATATCTCTCGGAGATCATAGAAAATATAATTTCTGTACTGTTTACCTGTGTATGGTAAAAGAATTTAATTAGGTCATGCCTCCAAGTGTTTATCAGCCAGTTATTCACTTGATTCGTCCAGTGCTTCAAAAAAGTACAAGTAAGGTAAAATAAAATACAGCGTAAATGCATATGACATGTAAACAAAATGGTATATTTTAACATTTTAACATTTGCACTACTGGTGGGATTGCAGATTTCTGGTGGTGATATCGCTGTTACATCACGCCTTGTTATAAATCTGAAATATAAAGATCATAATATGATCATACTCTCCAAACTTTGGATATTTGCACGCCTCCAGATTCAAGTCATTTTTTTCCCAAAATTTAGACAATACTTTCAGTAGCTAGTACGTGCATCAGAAAGACATTTTAAAAATTCCATGCGTTTAAGCAAATTGTTGTCTACAATACACATTTTAAGCAAACAAAATATTCAGAAAACTCTCAAAAACGTTAGTCACACGATTAAAATCTTACATAAAGCAGACAAAATAACTGTATTTCGTGTCTTACACATTAAATCACGTCTTAAAACAATGCTGGTCAATTGGAGGTACTGCTGGCTTTTATTTCACGAGTCGCACTATTGTACAAACTAGTAGATAGTATCTCTGAATTAAACCACACATTATGGCCATGCCTTTCTCGTTTGAAGATGAAATAATCATGTTATAATTAAGTTTTTATTCTTTTCTTTTTTTTAATTAGTATTCTTTTCTAACTGTTATGATACTATGATGGAGTAATATATAGAACGACAACTTCAACTTCAATTTCAACTACAACGATGTACTCTCCAATGCCTCTGTGGACATCGACTGGAGGTTGTGCTCTAACTATATTTAATGTGTAGTAGTTCCGAGATAAACTCAAGTGAGGCCCAGATAAAGCATGCATTACATTATATAGGTGAAGGGCACACAACTCTTCCAGTCTTGCTGGATCAGACTACTATATACGTACTACTACACTTATTAAGATAGCAGGGTACACTTCAAATTTTGGCCCCCGTCAATATTTGTAATAATTAGAACTTGGTGATTTTGGATGTCTGTAAATTAAGGTGAGAGATAATGATTGTTAATTCTTTAGAAAATTTATACAGCCGGTACATGTAAAATTCTGATGTCAGTTGTAAAACTAACTGCTGCTAGCTTTGTATGAATCAATGAGACACCTTATCGCGGAAAAATTCAAATCACGGAAGGGTTCTGTGCTTGTTGATTGGTACTCGGGAACATTTCCGCTATTTTGTGAAAAAAAAAAACGAGCTGGATGGGCCCCTATTCCGTTTATATCCTGAAGTTCAGTAAGGACTATTAAATTGAGAAATTTAATAAAATTGGGCATTGTTTTTGCAGCGGGATCATTGCAGGCTGTTCAAAAGGTGCAAAGTTGATGATTTTGGCATGCTATTTTAATGGATGGTGTAAAACGTTCGTTTTGATAACTTTCTTTATTCTTGTATGAGAATCCTGATCTTGCATTAATTAAACAAAACAGCACGCAATTTTAAAAGGCACCATTAGCCATAAGGAAGTCAAATTGCGACTCGTACATGAGACTGTCGGCCAAATTTCGAATCTAGTGTACACTGCTACTAAAAGTCATTTACAAGCTGGTTTCAAAAATCAATATATATCCAGCCGTTAACTTCATATATTGCATCTATGCATGATAAGTCTATCATTTTTATTGGGAATATCGAAATTTAAACCTTGGTTATTAGTTTAAGCGCTACTTTAATTGGTTATGTGCGATTAGATCGCTTTTAGCAACATCGCCACTCACAAACTCGGCAGTAAAAATAGCAATGCCCAAAGGGGCATAACTTAAAAAAGCAATGAACTAAATCGTGTTGTAGTTATTGTAAATTAGGTGAAATAGGTGTAGATTTCATACAGGACAGTTTTGCTTTATTTTATTTTATTTTTTTACAGTTCATTCTTCGTTTTTCCATTGTACAAGTACATTAAATAGATATGTGTGCCGAACAAAAAGAAAATACCTACTTTTACTCTCTGTACTTTGATCTCAATCTTGTAGTTTTCATCGTATGCGTACTTGAAATAAATACGGGTGTTATCGGAATAGTCGATGAAACTGCATAAATTTTCATCCCCTGGAATAACAATACTAATTATTATTTTGATGATGATAAAAAAATGATGATTACTTGTTTTAATATTAAGTTTGTCCATTTTATTTCGAAATCAATCTTATTTCATTTGCTATATTATCAACAAGAATTATAAAACAAGTTTAAATGTCTAAAAGTAGGCGGGCATTTTTCTCTACGTTTAAACATGTATATTGTTTTTTTTATATATATTTACTTTCAACTTTCGTAAATAGCAATAGCATGATTTATAAACTTTTGCGGTTTCAATTTTTTAACTGTATTTTTAAATGTACGCGCACGCAAAGTAGACTTTTGACCCAAATTGTATACCATAGTTGTACGATGCACTCGTTCAGTGTAAATGCTCCAAATATCCAAAGATTTAAGTTTCCTGTCTGATCCTGTCATTCAAGATTGTTTTAAGGTTTAGCAGTATATCACCAAATCCCAGAAATGTTTGGTAAAGGAACGACATTTTTACCAACAGTCTACCTGTCTAATACATGTCTGTACCATTGGATACTTAAAATATTCTCAAAAGTTGTCCCCCTTTATAAAAGAATGCCATTTTAAAGAAATAAAAGTAAACAATTGATCAAATCGATGTTTTACCTAGTTATGTGAAGTTTAAGCACTGGGACATTATTGCAATTGCTTCAAAACAAAGACATGTAACAGTTCTTTAAAAATGGTGAATGTTTACAGGCGTTGAACTGTCCAGAAGTATGACCCCTTCATGCGGTCCCTTTCCAATATTCAATACATATTTGAGCAAATTGATGATGCTTTTGTAGACTTATATAAATGTTTTATATGCTGTTTAATTTCCATGTAAAACAATTCTTTCTATGATTTGGTGTTGTTCATTCCCCGCCCCCCCCCCCCCACTCCCCTAAAAAAAAACCTGGACCTAACTCTTAAGGTGATGAATAGCCATTTTGTCACACGACTCACTGCAGCTTCTATCGAAAAGCGGGGACCTTTATGGTGTACCATTTGGGTCGAAAGTCTGCTTTGCGTTCGCGCACATTTCAAAATATACAATATACGTATAAAATATGGGTGCACGCATAAATATATGCGTCAGCCTGTATATGTTTTATACATGCAAGCGTAAATATGCAGCTGTATACATACGTGCACTTGTAATTACACCATAGAAATGTGCGCGCACACAAAGTAGAATTTCGACACAAACTTTATGTCATATAAAACTGCTGTCAGGAAACCTAGTCTAGATTATTAATTTAATATAAAAATAGCTTTTTATTGGATGGCTAGTTTATATTCTGTGGAAGTAACCACACTTTCTTATATTTAAATGTTTATATATTTGAAACATATCAAACGAAATCACTACGTTCAAAACTGAGATGCTTATTTAGACTATACAATCAAACCTTGGGAAATGACAAAAGTGGTCTTTGTTGACAGCTGGTTTCTAAACACAGGTAAATTTACGCTGTTTATGGTTTAGCGGAAAAAAGAAAATAGTGTATTTTTTAAACATATAGGTTTTGTTGTAGTAGCCTTTCTTCAGAGGTGGTCGTTAGCACATGTTTTACATATAAAGCTAATGACGGGATACCTAGTATAGGGAGCGGATTGAATTATAGACAGCTAATTGGATATCTAATAAGGCTTATGTGGAATTATCTATATACCTGCTGACTGGATGTCTACTCCAGATTTTTCAGACTTATGCTGCTGATTGGATGTCTGTTCTACAATATGTAGAAATAACTATATAGCTTCCTGATTGGATGTCTGGTCTGGATTATGTGAAAATAAGTATATAGCTGCTGATTGGATGTCCGGTCTGGATTATGTGAAAATAAGCATATAGCTGCTGATTGGATGTCTGGTCTGGATTATGTGAAAATAAGTATATAGCTGTGGTTTGGATGTCTGGTCTGGATTATGTGAAAATAAATATATAGCTGCTGATTGGATGTCTGGTCTGGATTATGTGAAAAAAAGTATATAGTTGCTGATTGGATGTCTGGTCTGGATTATGTGAAAATAAGTATATAGCTGCTGATTGGATGTCTGGTCTGGATTATGTGAAAATAAGTATATAGCTGCTGATTGGATGTCTATTGTACAATGTGTGGAAATAACTATATAACTGCTTCTAGTATTGGCTGTCTAATCTGGATTATGTGAAAATTGCTACAAAGCTGCTAAATGTCTTTTCCAGATTATGTGGAACTAACTATATAGGTGCTTATTTGATGTCTAATCTACATTATATGAAACAAACTACATAGTTTTCCATAAAATGTCTTTTCTACAATATGTGAAAAAGAAACTATATAGCTGCTGATTGGATGTCTAGTTTAGATTATGTGGAATTAAAAATACAGTTGCTGATTAAATGTCCAGTGTAGATTATGTGGAATTAACTATATAGCTGCTAACTGAATGTCTAATCTACTACTAACTACATAGCTGCTGATTGAATGTCTAATGTAGATTATGTGGAAATAACTGTATAGCTGGTGACTGGATGTCTAGTCTAGATTATGTGGAATTAACAATACAACTGCTGATTTAATGTCTAGTGTAGAAGATGTGGAACTAGAGTATGTGAGTTAGCTTTACAGCTGCTGATTGAATGTCTAGTCTAAATTATGTGGAATTACTAGTAACTACATAGCTGCCATATATTCTAGAATGTAGTATAAAGCTGCTGATTGGCAGGTTTTTGTAAAACGAAACTGTACAATATATAGTACTAAAACTCACGATTTTCCCCATCTATATCCAAAGTGTCGACTAACAAAATGTTATCCATGGAACATTTGCTCCTACATTCTTCCCGATTGTATGGACCTGAACCGAATGCATGGCATAAGACACAATCTTTATACTGCATGCATGGTCCAGGGCACGTCTGCAAGAAAACAACTGTAATAATAATAATAATGCATTCAAGGGCCCCTATTTAAACCTTGATATCATAATTTAACAAGTGTAACCGTGCGTCAGCTAAATATGCTAAAATTTACAAAAATTACTATTTTCTTCATAATTAACCTTACGTTTTCAATAATGTATTTAGACATCAGTTCCATGGCTATGGTACTGCTTCAGCCTTATTAAAAAACACAATACTTACTGATGTACTATGTCCGTAAAGAGATTTTACATGAACTTACAGGGCATTCTTCACATGTTCGTCCTCTATAACTTCCATCACAAACACACACGCCGCAAACACATTCGCCCTGACCATTGCATATCTAAAACAGAACACTCGAAAATTTCAACAGCATATCTAAAACTGACTGCCAACACTTTTGCCATTACCACCGCATATCTAAATCTAAGCATTTAATAGAAAAAATCCGTTATATCTCTAAAGCAAATAATTAGAATATGATTGTCCTTGACATGTATATTTAGAACACAGCATTAGTAATTAAAATTGAATATATAAACCAAGACCTATTTCGTTTACTCAAAATTTTAACTTCCCATTGAATTTCCGTCTCAGCGCATAAAGTGTATTTAGCTCGTCTGATTTTTGAAAAAAATAATCTACGAGGTATTGTCGTCACTTGATCGTCGGCGTTGGTTAAAATATTTGTTTAGGTCGACCTTTTCTCAAAAACTATAAGAGCTATAACTTTAAAACTTTGCACACTTCTTTGTCATCATTAGATGACTGTGTAGGCTAAGAACCATAAATCTGATATGCATTTGTCAAAATAATGGCCGTTTTTTGTACTTAGAAGTTCTGAACTATGACGTTTTTCTTACATACTGACAAGCACTTGCAGACGAGCGATGGCACCCGTAGGCGGTGCTCTTGTTTCGACTTACATTTTACTTTCGAAAAAGAGTTCGTTTGTTTTGTTGGCTTTAACGTCGCACCGACACAATTGTTGGTCATGTGACGACTTTCCAGCTTTTCATGGTGGATGTGCATTATTTCATCACGGGTGGGCACCTAGGTAGAACCACCGACTTTCCGTAAGCCGGCTGGATAGCTTCCTCACCTGAAGAATTCAACGCCCCGAGTGAGGCTCGAATAAATGCATATTAAATGAAATGGAATCTGACATATTTGAAAAAAAGTTATCATTAAAAAATTTTCAACTCAGTCTTATTATTTAATATAATTTAGCGTAACGTTTTCGAAGTCAACCTCTCAGCTATAACGCTTATTTCATGTATTCAATAGGTCCAACATATTCAATCTTTACGCTAATTGGGAGAAAAAGGTACTGCTTTACAAACCTTTCCATCACGTGACATGCACGTATCAAGGGCAGTCGGACAGTCACATGAATCACCTTCGAAGCCGGGGTAACACTGACATTCTCCACACACACATTGACCATTCCCTAGCAACGGAAAGAAACAGGTGCAATCGTGTTTTGATATGGAATTTTGAAAAGTACGGCTTGATTGCTCTATGAATTTTCATATTTGTTTCTTTTTTTTGTCATGGTTTCATATTTTTCATCAAGCGCTGAGACCTGCTTTTATATTCACAGAATTTGCCAAATTATTTACGTGTATTTTATCTTAATGTTGTACTGTCGTCACCATTTTCAAACACTGAATGGGTAAAAAAAACTTTTATTACATTACAGTCATGATATTTATTACACATGTGACCCTATACGGTGATTATTCGTACAAGTAAGAAAACAGTAAACTTATGCATAACTCATATGAAAATATTTATGAAATAATATATAGCAAATGCATGTTTTAATATACCGAAACTATACGAAGAGGTTTTACGCTTACGGGATATCTTCACGAACACGTATCCCTCGCGGAGTATAACCGTGTGTTTAGATAAAATACTCTAATATGACTAACAATGCTTTAATCATCACAACGATATTATGTCGACGTCACGTCGACGTGAAATTAAGTGCCATGTACGCGTCGAGAAATAGCGCTTTCAAATTTGATCAAATATTTTACTTAAAAAAGTGTTTAAAACGAAATTTCACATAACATAACTGTCTTAATTAATTTACACACGCATGTATTTGGCTATTAGCTGTGCACAATAATTCGACATTATTTGCGCCCTAACAGAGCTATTCTGCAAGACGTATTCTCATTTCCGGTCCTGGTGAGCGTGACGACCTACTACCGTTTGGCGCCATACATGCACCATTAAATTTCAAGTAAATTTTACAATAAAATTGTGTTAGAATCGTGAAATTATTCATGATGCCCGACCATCATGTGCAAGTAGTGTTTAAACACGGTTTTGCTACAAATTATTTCTTAATTGAACATGGATCTGATATGTATCAAGTCAATTATATTTATTTATTTGGGTTTTATGGCGCACCAACACAGTATAGGTTATATGGCGCCAAACAGGACTACAAATTTTGGTTCCACATCTCATTAACATCGAAATGCGTATTCATTGACTAAAGGATTTCACAATGATCTGTCATTGTGAAATCCAATTCAGATTTTTGCTAATAACCGAAAACATATAATTCATATTTTGTTCGGTCAGTGTGAAGTATCTATCGTCAAGGTAAGGGAACTAACTGCTTTGCTAAATTTGGAATTTGTATTCAGAAGATTATCTCTTGTCATAAAAACCAATTGCAACAATGTTCTTTATGTAATAGTAGTTAGCTTTAACGCCCGTAATTTAACAATATGCTAATTATAACTGAAATGTTAGGTACTCTATCTCACAATGATTATAACTGCGATGTTATGTACTTTATCTAACAATGATTTTAACTCCGATGTTAGGTACTCTATCTCACAATGATTATAACTGAAATGTTAGGTACTCTATCTCACAATGATTATAACTGCGATGTTATGTACTTTATCTAACAATGATTTTAACTCCGATGTTAGGTACTCTATCTCACAATGATTATAACTGAAATGTTAGGTACTCTATCTCACAATGATTATAACTGAAATGTTAGGTACTCTATCTCACAATGATTATAACTGCGATGTTATGTACTTTATCTCACAATGATTATAACTCCGATGTTAGGTACTCTATCTCACAATGATTATAACTGAAATGTTAGGTACTCTATCTCACAATGATTATAACTGAAATGTTAGGTACTCTATCTCACAATGATTATAAGTGCGATGTAATGTACTCTATCTCACAATGACTGTAACTGCGATGTTAGGTACTCTATCTCACAATGATTACAACTGCGATGTTCGGTACTCTATCTCACAATGATTATAACTGCAATGTAATGTACTCTATCTCACAATGATTATAACTGCGATGTTAGGTACTATATCTCACAATAACAATAAGAAGTGATGGCGTACCTTTCTCACCTATTGTTTTATGTTACAGATAAAAATGTTAAAACAACAGATTGTAATTATTCAAAACATACATGAATTGATCATGAAATTAATATAATGTAATCATACATTAAGCCACGAATGGCATTTTGAAATTACGGATTAAGTTCGTTACAAACGAGCGAAACGTCATGTTGGGACATAGAAATGTATTCCTCATAACCAACTTGTTACTATATCCGAGTTCGTTATATCCATTTGTTTTTCATATAAAATATATAGAAGAAAAATCGGGCCATAAAATTAGTTCCTTATATCCTAGATTTCCTTATAACCGTGTTCGCTTGGAGTTTTACTGTATGTCTTTTATGTAAACAAGTATATGAAACAAGAAGCACAAATTCATGGGGCATGTATGGGGTTTAGGTGACGTCAACGCGTAACTGTTTTTTCAGAGAGTTACATGTAAAATACTGGACGTTCTGCGGAATTACATAGGAATGCGTAGATGGCTAGTGATTTATTTTGTGCTCTTAATAATCGAAAAAGCGTGTGAGAATTAAGTGTGACACTGTTTTCTATTAAATAGTTTGGATTCTGTATTAAATAGTAATCAAATTTGGTAGCAGTCTTTCACGTTTTCAATTAAATTGTGCACGATTCCTCCACATTCGAATGTTTAAAAACGGACGTCCCAGGTGACGGATGGGGTGCAATATAAATTGGATACGACAGCAAACCATAGATCGTAGCCATATATAAAAATAAGCCTTCAGCAGTGATATGTTAGATGTATGGACGGCATTATGTAATACATCAAATTTAAAACTAGAGTGTTAACAGTCAAATTGTTGACGACGGACGGACGGACGGACGGACGACAGACGGACGGACGACGACGGACGACGGACACAGGGCGAGCTAAAAAGACCAAGGACATGCATTTGACTCAAATTCAAACTAAGGCCTCATTAACCTACAAATCCTTTAAGACTTTTGCAGACCTGAAGAACTCTGCCAGCCCCCAAAGTACTGTATCTTGTTCTTTAGAAGGCAGAATTGTTTCCAGTTTTCAAACTTACTGGGTGACCTCTTTATAATTTAAACGGCCTTCGCCGCCTTAAGACCTTTACCATATGATTTGCGTATGCTGCTGAATAAAACGGCCTGCGCAGTTGATAGATAAGGAAGTATATTTTCACAAGTGTTTTAAATGTCTATTTTTACTTTTTGAAGTTGCCAAAATGTAAGCAAAATGATTTGTAACTTGAAATATATGAGTATTATACTTTTCATGACCTCAACGATCCACGACACATACTCGCCTATCAATGGAATCTAACGGAAGCGGCGTGCGCCGGTGTAAACAGGAGATATCTGCAAAAGAACTGTCTGCGCCGCTACCGGAAGTGTCAATAGATCTAAGTCAGTTTTGTGCAGGGCAGTCTTACTTACCTCCACACATCCTGTTGCTGTGGTAAGGACACGAGTAGTCGTCACATTCGCAATATTGACCTGTGAACCTTTGTGGCGAGCCGGAGCGTCGCGGCAAGCATGAGCACATGCCGCAGATGCATTCTCCTCTACCGGAACATAGAACGTAATCAGCCGATCTAGGACTGAAAGAAAGGCATTAAATATAAAGTGTTGTGTAACAACCTGAACATATATCAGAACAACAGTGTCGATTCGAAGTTATATTCATGTTATTCTTTGAGATTAAATGGTAACATGTATCATACCATACAACCTGTCCATTTTCAGCACTGTAGCTCAGAATGTATAACAGCAAACAGCCTGTCAAAACATCCCGAGTTTGACCCCCGGGCGAGGCGATAGCCTGACCTAATAACAGAAGATAGCATGTAATTCGCTTCCGCCACTGCGAAGTACAGATGCCAGCATTGTTAAGGAATCCAGAAACACTGGTAAGACAAACTGAACCTGTTTAAGAATGACGTTAATCCAAACAAACTGGCTAACAAACAAGGCATTAACTCTTATTGGATCTAACTTGTATGTATACGAACGAAACTACAAGAGTATACTGACTTTATACATTGACTTCGGGCTTCTTCACTTGTCACCCCGTAACTAGCGTCGCATTCACATCTCTTACCATAGTATTCAGGTTCACACTCGCACTGCCCGCACGTGTCCAGTGAACCTCGACCCATACACATCATACTCGCTGGTTCCAATATCTTAAAAACAAATGTTAGAATTTTAAAAGAAAACACTATAGATACAGCGTATTTATCACGCACAATCGGTAAAACGTGTTTAAACATGCAAAATTATGTTACCGTTCTCATTGTTATCCAAATATCTTACTATAAAGAGAGACTTAAAAATTGGTAAATCAGCGACAGTGGCCGTTGCTATTTTACTAAAAACTGTGACGTCACTGAAATCGAGCAATTCAAATGACACTGTTTACTTACGATGTCAATTGTATTATTTTAAGAATAAATCCAGTTTCGCCTACTAAATGTTGATTAATTTATCTAATCAAGTTTTATTATATTACTGATTTTGTAAGTTTATAACATGAATCACATAATTTGCTAATTTCAACTAGACCCCCTGTCCAACTATACCATCCCCAGCTTTTATTATATTTGACTGGCTTATTATAGTAGGTTTTCCCCCTTGAAAATTATCCGATACTCAATATTGGTTTCCCTATTGACATTACTTTGAGCAATAGATTATATAGGAAATTTATTTGTAATGATCAATTTCTAATATGTCTTTTGGTTTGTGAATATTTTACCAGATATGACAGAAAACTTGAATTTCTTCTCTTCAATTTAATGTGAAAATATTTATTCTAACTGAACATCTTCTTGCTTCCAATTTTGTTTTAAAAGTATCACCGTCGCTTATATTGAACATATAGTGAAAAACAGTAAACTTTTCAATTTCTTCTACTTTAGGGGCAAATAAAGCATATTTTCCAAAGCATGACAATTTATTATCACATATGTAGGTATTCTTGACTTTATAAACAATACAATAATATAATTTTAAGTGTAATAGGGTAAAGGCTTCTTGCTTCCATTTTACTTCAAAGTGTATCAAGAAATAAAAAAAAATTGTGGATTTCTTAAAGTTCTGATGAAACTTAAACCGTGTTAATTTACGGAACTGCATATACCGACAACTGACGTACGATTCAATATAGTTTTTACAATAATAACGTTCATCATTGTCTAATTAGTAAAAAAAAATAGAAAAGAATGAAAAGAACAGAATAGAAAAGAGCTTTGATTTTTCACCAAACTTTTTATGGAAACAATACGAATCAATATAAGTTACATTATTTCCGACTGAAAGCTAAATATCTTTGGAATATTGAAACATTCGACCACAGGAGAAAAACTACTTCAAAGAATAATTTTCTAATGAAATAGTGTAATTTGCAAGTTAGGCGCTCACTGAAAGGTGGTGAGATGCGGGGGAGGGGGTGGGGGGGGTGGGGGGGGGGTGGAGAATGTGTACATTTATTTAAACAAAAGACACAACATGATTTCCACGATATGCAAAGACAGGGTGAAATTAACAGACGCGCAATGTCGTGTCTATTTTAAAAATGAAATCCAAGCTTGAAAAAAAAATTGCATGCTTTCCATGAGTTTGCACGGTAGGATTATCTCTTTAGTACGACCTACATTTTTTGCCACGGTTTTATTCGTGGGAAACATGAAAAACAGTCACCTTTACAGCTAAAGACTTCAGTTTACACGATAAATTTGATTTCATGATTGAATTGTATTGTATGTACAAACACATATCTGAATGGCATATTTGATTTATGTATAATCAAATAACTTAGACACTATAAATAAGTAGACAGGATGAATCAGAGCTAATTGTTTAAAAAAATGAGTTAGGATCTCTATGATACACATACACCAATGCTGATCAGAAAAAATCAGAAACTTGATTCATAATTCAATAGATTCTTTCTTTCTTTGATTTCTATGGAAAACCTTGGATCAAGACACATAAAACATGTGTTTGCGTGTTTTAGTAACATGTATGTTTTTTTTAAGTTTGTTAAATTGCTCGGGTTTTTCTTTGCCACTGCCTGTCAAATACAGTATTGTTTAGTTTATTAAAACTGGCAAACTTCTAGACATGAAAGTTAAACAAAAGTACCGTTATATTGACAAGAACAATCAGTCAAAATGGGAATACATGTATCTTCACACAAGTTTCGTTTTTCTCGAGGAAAACTATTATGTATACATGTGTTTGTGGGAAAGCTCGTTGATGAAATAATTTTCGGATTTCAATGTTTGGCGGGATTCAAAGTTTCAAAAGAAAGAAATTTATTTAAATGTTTTCATTTTCTGTTACATGACAGCACGAATTTCGCAATATCTTAAGCTATCATAATGTTTTTTTTTACAGAAATGTTTTATATCTTTACATGAATAATACTTCTGTATGAATCTATAAAACAACATGATTTATATCAAAAACTGGCTAACTGTTTTGTTGCTTTTTATGGAGTAACACGCGAGCCTTATTTCCGTGTATTACCTAAAGCAAAATATTAGATCAATGCAAAATCCATGACAAAGAATTATTGACTTCGGTCATGAATGACACGACTTGAGCTAATGTAAGGGAGGCAGTCCAATTTGAAGGGAATTGCTTTAACATAGTCAATAATTAAGGGAGATAATTCTTGCAAATTCTCGTTAAAAGCTGACCATGCATAGTCACCTACCCACCAGTAATTTACCTAATTGTACATATTGTAAATGCGATGTATCTGTGTGTTTTAACACTTAAATAATTCATCATAGAATGTGAATAGCTTTAGGACTATGAAGATGTAACTAAAAATAATCAAAGTTAACAGTAAAACACAGGTAATCACGTGCTGAGGGCTTTTATTTAATCTTATCGTTATTTAAATTTTCATAATATACATTTTTGATGAACTGTATAACTAACTTAAACAGCAATATTTCTTAAACTGTAAGGGAAATTAAAGACATAACTTTTCATGATAATCTCCTATTAACGTAATGTTAATAAAACACTACTCACCGTTACGTTAGAGGATGTCGCAGATGTTAGAATGTCGTCTGCTGAGATTCCAGATTGTAAATGATTGTTGAGCAAATCGCAATGATGTCTGATATTTGAAGGTAACTCCAGGTGCTTGTACCAACCACATGTAGATGAAATGTTAAAGCACTCCTCACACGACATTGCCTCCATACACAGATTCCCCATATTGTCCGCTATGTATAATATCAACATGACTGATTTTTAAAACATTTTTGAGTTTATATGTACACATTATTTCATTTACAATTACAATTTACGGCACGAGTTCTTAAGCGTAATTATTGCGCGACTTTAGGAGCACAATACTATTTTTTGTAAATACGAGTTAATATTTGCCAATTATTACATACGCATCTACTCTAAAGCAGGAAACTTCATGGTTCAAAATATGCATAAATACTCAAATGTCTGCTATCTTTTCTCATAAATCAGCAATGAAATTTTAGACTTATAAACTGACTGGGACCAGAGACGCTATAAGTTTTCTCCAGAAAATTAACTGGATAACCAGGATACGCTGAATTTATAGAGCTGGTACGTATAAATGGTATAAAATAAAAACGTAAGACCAGTACGCTTTACTATACGTGAGAGTCAATGATTACAGAATGAGAGAATTTTCATGGTATACATGTACCTATATAAATTCTGTCAAAAATACGACTTGTATTTCACAAGGAAAGACGAACAGACAGACATTAATTCCGTATTGTACCTTTTGTATTGTATGTTGGACATTCGAAACTAGAACGACATAGGGCATTCAAACCAAGAAGGACATAGGACATTCGAAACAAGAACGACATTGGACATTTAGACCTAGAATGACATTGGACATTCGAATTCAGAACGATATTGGACATTCAAACCCACAACGACATTGGACATTCAGATTCAGAACGACATTGGACATTCAAATTTTTAAAAAGACATTTGACATTTGAAACAAGAACGTCATTGGACATTCGAATTCAGAATGACATTGGACAATCAAACACAAAACGACATTGGACATCCGAATTAAGAACGACATTGGACATTCAAACCCAGAACGACATTGGACAGTCAGACCCTGAACAACTTTGGACATTCAAACATTCAAATGTCCAATGTGGTTCTGGTTCTGGGCTTGAATGTCCAATGTCGTTCTTAATGCCGTTCTAGCTTCAAATATGCAATGTCGTTCTGTTTTCGAATGCCCAATGTCGTTCTGGGTTTGAGTGTCCATTGTCGTTTTAAATTTGAATGTCCAATGTAATTCTCAATTTGAATGTTCAAGGTCATTCTGGATTCGAATGTCCAATGTCGTTCTGGTTTCGAATGTCCAACGTCGGTTTGGTTTCGAATGTCCGATGTCGTTTTGGTTTCGAATGTCCAACGTCGTTCTGGGTTTGAATGCGCAGTGCCGTTCTTGTTTCGAATGTTCAATGTCGAATGTTTTACTTCTGACGTTATACTACTAAGTAATCTCAAGATGTTGTACCTCTATAATCGTGAGCAACATACGGATACTTAATTATAGGAACCCGCAACTGATGTTTTGTTAAAGGTTAAAACAAGCCTTTTTGTTAACATAACTTGCACATGGTTCCAATCAGTAATAACAAAGTCTTAGGGGACCTCCATGGGCGAGTGGTTCAGGTCGCTGACTTCAAATCACTTGCTCCTCACCGATGTGGGTTCCAACCCCATTTGAGGCGTAGAATTCTTTATGTGGGCAAGTTATCCAGCTGGTTTACGGAAGGCCGGTGGTTCTATCCTGGTGCCCGCTCGTGATGAAATAATGCCCAGAGGGGCACCTGGGGTCTTCCTCCACCACGAAAAGCTTGCGAGTCGCCAAATAACCCAAAACGAGAAACAAAATAACGAAGTTATGAGGCTAGAGAGGTGAAATCATTTGTATTCGTGGTGGGCTTATCGTAACTTTCAGAACAGCCTTTGTATATGTTTTATGAAGAGTCGGAAAAGTATTTAGCAACTGAAAATACTTTTTTCAAAGTTCTAATTTATTTATTCCTTTATTTACTTGCCAGCATGATCATACGATGGTATATTTAGGGCTACAACGAATGAATTATCTCGAGCGCTCGACATAATAATTTTTATTAGATGCTTTGCGTTTGAAAAACGATGTCGTGTGATCTCGATAAGATGTCAGGCACTCGAGATAGTTTGCGTGTACTCGAGGCAAGATTTCGTGCACTCGATATAAGATTGCAATTTTGAATAATATTTGCGTTCGGGTTGATAAATACTGTCTGATATTGAAAGCTTTAGTATTACCAACAACAAATAAATGTACCTTCCATTGTCTTTTGCGCAGTCAGGTGTATTTTGTTGAGTTCCCCATACTTGTACGTAAAGAAGTATGACATACCATTATCAGCATCCGTATATCTACAAAGGTTCATGTTGGGAATTACTGAAATAGAGCATTTGAAAAATATTTAATAAAAGCTTTCACCAGCGTACTCTGAATAAAGTATCTGTTCTGTTCATCAAAATAGCGCAAAAATAGTTTTCTTTTTCACGAAATGTTCATGTCTGTAAAGTTTGCAAGGATACAATTTTCTGTTATGTCAACCGTTTCACAAAATTTTAATGTAATGAAGGCAACAACAACAAAAATTCCTGTCGGATTATCTGAAAACTCCGACATTAAGCCTAGTATTCTTTATCATCTATCTACACACAGAAATCAGTTGCAAAGATCTGTCATTTTACAAACCCAAAAAGACAACAATAAGCAAAATGTTTTTTTAAAAAAAATAGATTATATGCAGAAGTATTGAAATATAATAAACAGGAGCTCCGCAAAACGGGATACAATGCCCCTGTTTGCAAAAAGATTGGGTCAGGGCAGGTAAGTGTGTGTGTGTGTGCGTGTGCGTGTTTGTGTGTGTGTGGGGGGGGGGGGGGGTGTATGTATAGGGATGCGGGATGTGGATTAGGGAATCCAAGAACCGGAACTGAAAATAAATACAAAATACAGGGGTGGAGAGGGAGTATGCAGAGAGGTTGGTGCGGGATGTGGCTGTGAGATTCTAACACTAAGACATAATACCAAGAAATAGAAGGGCGGATTGTGGGAGGAGTCTATGTGGGAGAGGGTATGTAGGGGGCGGGTGCAGGGACATGGATAAGTGATGCTAAGATAAAATATCTAGAAACTTATCTAAAAGCAAAAAAAATACAGGGGCGGTGAGAAGGGGGGAGGAGGGAAAGGAGTGGAGGCAGTGTGTGTGCAGGATGTTGGTGAGGGATACTAAGATACAGTATCAAGAAGCTGAACTGAAAGTAAAATCATAAAGTAAAAGCTATCCTTGTGACCTTGACCAATGGGCCATTGATCCCCAAAACAATGTCTTCCTCAAATGTACTTAGTCAGCATATGCAGTTAAAAAACCGTACTTTCATATTTCTGACTTACAGTTGGGATCTCCTGGTCACTGTGACAAACTCCTTTGACCTACTGAACCCCAAAACAATAGGGACTCCCTCTCAAGTGGTTCTTAGTCATGCTGTAGAGTGTGGTAACTATGCCCATTACATTTAATGACTTAGGATACATAAACAATGTTGACGGACAACGCCATTCCATAATAATATGTTTAATATGTTTTTTCTTCAAAACGGGCTTATAAAAACTTACAAGTACATGTCAAAAACTTACGCATGACTTCTTCTTCATTTATCTTATCAACAATTTCAACCAATGGACACTTTTGAACACATTCTTCCGCTGAGTATTGTCCTCTGCCAAACACTTTACACAATATACACTCCCTATACTTCTGGCATTGACCTGGGCACGTCTAAAAGCAAATTACACCAGGATTGGTTACGCAGACTTATGTTGAGATGCCGACGATGGCGCCAAAAGGAAAAGTGGCATATTACCCCGTTGGCGCAAGCGGCAAAACGAAAAGACAAAATTTGAATACGACGTGAATGGCGCGTTAATGCGTAGCTTTTCTGTTATGTCGCAAAACTGGCAGAAATCAACCACAATAACTGATCAACTTTTTGGAAAGAAACAGCAATTCTACGAGAATTCCAGGAACAGGTCACAGAGTAAATAAAAATACATACACACATACATATATTATGTGCCCCTGTTGAGTTTAATGTTATTACCTACCTACATTACTATAATAATAATTTTCATAACTAAGATTCTTTCGTTCTTTCAGAAAACATTTTATCTTTTACGAGGGTCCTGCAAAAGGTCTGTCATTGGGTTCGGATATCTTAAGTGCTATGTTTTATCAAAATTATTTTTACAAAAACTATTTTTATTACAAACCTTCAAAGTATTCCCCCTTTACCGAAACACATTTTGTAACATTTTTACCCAATCGCAAAAGGAAGATAAATAGTCTTCTGTTGGTATCTGTTTGAGACACTGATAAATGGCGTTGCCAAGAGAACTTCTGGACTTACAATTCTTTCCAGAAAGCATTTTCTTAAGCCTTAAAAATAAAAAAAGTCACAGGGACTCAGGTCAGGTGAATAAGGCGGATGGTTTACAACTTCCACATTTTCAAAAGCCAAAAAAGACTTAACAACATCGCACTTGTGAGAGGAGGCGTTGTCGTGTACAACACTGACTCCTGACCATCCTTTGCTTAGACGTTTCTTATTGTAAAACTTTTTTACTTTCTTCAGTAAAGAGTTCTTGTAGAATCGTCTAGTGGCCCACTAGAATTGAAGAAAGTTGCGTACAACATATTTTTCGAACTTATGGTTCTTTTGGCAATACAGGGACGTTTTTGATATTTTCGTTTCCATTGTTTATTATCAGCCCTTCTCTGTGGCTCAAACATGTGCTCCCAGAATTTGTCACCTGTTAGCAAGTTAGAAATAACCCGACTATCACAACCTTTGTATGTTTTCAAAAGTTCCTGGGCACATTTAAGGTGTTGTTTCTTTTGCAGTAAGCAAATGAGGTACCCACCTAGCGCAAACCTTTCTCAGGTCCAAACGCTTTTTCAGAATTGTTTGCACACTGTTTTCTGATATGCCAGTAGCTTTATCTTTCACCGACAATCGATCCTATTCGACCACATCTTTTACAGCAGAGATGTTTGTATAGGATATCGACCGAGTGCGAGGTCTTTCCCCCAGAGAAAGGCCGATGTACGAGGTCGATATCCGACTTACATACCGTCATTTCTTCTCAAAATATTCAGCCGAAATTGTATCGCAGGCATTAGATCTATATAATGAACTTGAAGTCAGAACTATTTTCCTGGCACAGAAGGTAAGGAATTAATGTTACTTTTATTCGTAGAAGTTATGGCCTGAAAATTGTTCTCGAATTTTAGTTTATATAGATGAAGGAAGTGGTAATAGTGTACATGTAAGTACAGGATGGTATATTACCCCATCATATATTACCACAAAACACCAACAGACATTGCCAAAACTGTTTTACAAAAGTTACCACAGCCGATTCGCTGTCATTTAATGTTTCACACATTTTCATTTTAGCTAAGCCCCTTTTCATACACTAATTTTCATATCAGAAAAGTCGATATGACTTTTTGCAGAAATGTTGATTTTTCCTCTCCTACCGGTCAAAGACAGGTGTTGGTGACAAAAATTCCGCAATTCCGTCCATCAGTCCTTCGCATTTTCGTTTCATCTATGGCTGGAGTTTAAAATAACTTGTCTCAGTGTTCATCACATTGATCTGACGTGCCGGGTGTAAGGCCCAGACCCGTAGTTCAAAGATCATTATCACACGTTTAGGTCAAAGGTCATGAGGTCCTGAAAATGTATGCACATAGTGTGTTGATGGTCTAATTGAAAGAACAGCGTTTTTATTCTCTTTTCGTAGAAAGCTTGTCTGCATAATTGCAAAGACTGTGGTAACTTTCGAGGCAAGATTGGACAAATTTTGGCAAAACCAGGGAATTGTTTACACATATGAAGCGGAAATCACAACCGGATACAAGAAAGACACTGAAGAGCTGGCGTCAGAGGCTGGGGGCCTTCTTCCAGAATTCGTCTAAGTATGTCTAAGTATGTCCGGGCAAGAAGGCTGTGGAATGCTTGTCCGGTACCGATTCAAAAATTATGTAAGAGATTGACCCCCCCCCCCCACTCCCCCTATTTTGAAAGAAGTGTAGTTTTAAAGAACCTGACTTAAGGACACGTCACGGCTGAGATAGTTTAGCATTATTGCAATACACAATCGGTATTAAAATTTTGTTTCAATACATGTGCTCATAAGATAAATCCTCAGTATCTATGTGAAAAATAGGGATGTGTTTAGTATGATTGCAACACTGTGAGTTGCTCCAATTAGTGACAAATGACTGAAACAATAGGAAATCTTTCGTGACTTGGATAGACAAAACGACAGTAAGGTAACAATATATTCTTTTATTGTTTTAATTTATCAGTTGTAATTAAGCTACAATATAGAATACCCATTTTTAAGAAAATCAAACTGGAAGTTAGAAATAACAGAAATTTTTAATTAGGTCATGAGTCATCAAATAACTGTCAAAATTTGACATCAGTTTTCACGAGCTGTCAAAATTATTTTTATCTCTCCATTCTGCAAATACATTGTTTTAGTAAGTCTCTTGGTAGGACATTGTAGTGTGTAACTTACTTTATAATCCACATTAATATTTGTGCTTGAAATTGCTTTGCTGAGCTCATCAAAGTCACGTATGAATTTCTACATTTTTAGTTTATTGTCTGTAATAAAGGTACCAAACCTCAGTATTAAGATATAAGAATTGTTCCTTTCTGGTAGACAAAGGAAACTATTTGGCTGACTCATAACATAATGGTTTTTGGAAAGAACTGAATATTCTTTGTTTTTTTTTTATCATTCACCGGAAATTCAAAATGTGATACCACCTTAAGTTTTGAAATAAATCCCCTAAGTATAAAAGACCTTCCTGAGTATATAAATGGTTGACTTGATGCTTAACAGATTTAAAGAAGTAAATGAGGGGATATGCAGTGACAACGTATCATAAATGCAGCTGACATTTATTTTCAAGATATATCCTTATAATTTTTATTTCACATACATATTTTTTTCCTTTCATCTTTTACGGCTTTATGTGGCACTATAGGATTTTTTCTAATTTTAATCATACAGGTAAGGTGCATTTAATACCAAGAAATGTTAATAAAATCGGGAACGCTTTTCTTGAAAATCCGTTTATTTACCACTGACTATGTTATTAGGTAATCGTAATAAAGCATGAACAAAATCCCCATTAAAACATGTTATTGAAACATATTTATGTGTTTAATGGATGTTATTTCATCACCTTTTTCACGTGCTCAGGTCTGAGTCAGAACAGCTAGACCTCGTCACGAGAATTCTTTTGTTCAAAGAGGTCTTTCAGAAAAATATAGACCTCTGTCTAACAAAGGAAGATGTATGTCAGCCTTGGTAACAGAGGTTTTAGGCCTACCAGAAAGGGTATCATCTTCGACAGATTATTTCCCAGCTTACAAAGCTTTAACCCACCTAAAAACGCGCGCATTGAAATGGCATGAGGTCCATATATACCACACAAGTCATCAAATATCTGCTTTGAATCTATATCAAGCCTAATGCGGCATTCAATATAGCTACAAATTTCAGTCTTTTCGTCCATTTTACTATGTGACAAGTAAATTGGTCAGTGTATATGACTGCATGTATTTCAATTTGAAATAAGGATATCGTTAGCTATTGGACATACCATTCAATTGCAACGAAGCGTTTTAAAAAATACCTGGGATAAAACCACGGAAGCCCATTAGTGTCAGAACTTTTTGCAGGACCCTCGTAGCAGACACACTCGAAAAACTTCTTCCTATAGCCGATTAGCATTTTCCAATGATCTGCACGCTAGTAGACATGATAAGTCAAGAGGATTGACTTGATCTGACCAGTTTAAAATTTCGGAACGCCATCGAGTATTCAACACGATATTTGGCAAACAATATGGCCGCAAGGCGCGATAGATGTGGACAGTTGATAACGGCGCTAAACCAAACGCAAAAAAGAAAAGAAAATACCTTACCAAGTTGGACTTGTGGTATAATGGAAAAAAATTCCTAGCTAATCGAGATGGCTATCTTTATGATTCTAATGATTTTGATACTTTTTAGTTGCCACACTAGGGGCGCATTTATTTTCTTCATAATTCGAGCGAAAGCAATTCAACACTTGTGATGAAATAAAACATGCACGTGTTCTCTTACCGGACACTCCTCGCAGGTTGGTCCACGGTAGTGTGAATACGCGTCACATTCACATACGCCGCACACGCAGTTTCCAACGCCGTTACATAGCTGAAAAAATATCAGTTTTAATCTGAGGAAATTTCTTCAATCTCACGTCTTCTGAGATAGATAAAAATGCGGTTCAATATTTATTTGCCTGCGATACAGTGGAAACTTACATATGTAATTAAAAATATATTATTATTGTCTTGCCTTGTCTTTCTTGATGTTCATCTCCTGTAGTTGTATCTACCTTTCATATAGCAAATTTATAGTACCTAATATTTACTAAAACTTTTCGTTTTGATGACAGGACAAGACCCTTGTGTAATAAATATACTTCCTTATTTCTATATCTACGATGTTACCTTTTTTAGCAATATTTTAACATTCGCGCATTACATAAATCAACATCGTTATCAATAAGGTAATAAAAAATGTTGCCATTAACTTACGTTAAATGTATTTATAACATATTACAGTAAGAAAAAGTCGAAACTAACTAATTAATATAGAAAGTATGTTTTTCAAAGATCGATGTACATGATGTATTTGAATTAAAATGAACTTCGAAACAGTCGTACCCATGATTCCAGTCTCCTACACAGAGTTGTTGATCCTGGCCATACTTCGGAAGCGGAAATGGAAGTCCGACAACTCTGTGTGGGAAATTGCTATGATACATATCTTTTTAGAAATTTCAAATTGTCTTTTTTTTTCACTCACCACCCCTCCATCTGTGAAACACGAATTCTGAGACAAAGGACATTCGCAGGCGTCTCCTGAATAGCCATCGTCACACATGCATTTCCCGCATATACACCGACCGTGACCTTAAAAGTGTAACATTGAAAACAAGTTATAATGAGTATCTTGCTTCGCTTCAACACTTTCGCGTCAGTAAAACCTACAAAAAGCATAACAAAACTTAAGGTCGCTGACTCCAAATCACTTGCCACTCACCGCTCTGAGTTCAAAGTCTCGCTTGTGGCGTAGAATTTTTTCATGTGAGGAAGACATCCAGCTGGCTTATATGCGATGCTGAATTCATGCCCGGAGTTGTATCTCCAAGAAAATTTGAAAAGTCGCCTTATGACCTGAATTGTTACGAGCAAACAAACAGCATCCTAAGGACAATCTGAATCTAAAAGTATGCATCGGACTAGTTTTTGTGCCTTTTGTAATTTAGTGTCGTTAAGCAAAAACGGTTTTGTTCTTACACTGTGAATCCGACCTTTGACCGAGAATGATCTCAAATAAATACGGCTGTTGCAGAGGTAATGAGAAATGATCAAGCAAGGTATAAAGCTTGTACATGTATAGATGTGTAGAATAATGAGATGTATGTTAATGGGTTCTTAAGATTTTGAGCGGAAACGGTTTTTATACTAACATTTACTGTGACATTCGTCTTTAACCCACCTATCTTAAAATTAAATGACGCCATCAAATATCCATGAGCAATTAAGGATGGTAGGTCAATGTGTCGATGTGTTCTCAAGATAATAAGCGGAAATAATTTTTGTAACAAAAAAGTCACTGTGACCTTGATCTTTGATCCACAAACTAACCTCAAAGGGATATATACACCCCATTGCGTCTCTTAAGGTTGAGGAGCATAGGCCAAATCGTTCTTACGTTATTTTTTGGAAAAGAAATTTCTAACAGACGGACCAACATGCGAACAGACGGAAGTCCAGTTTAAATTTTACCTCCACAAAGCTGGTTATTGTGGTAACTGCAGGAATAATCGTCACATTCGCAGTATCTTCCGCTGTATTTTTGTGCAGAATGAGCACGGCGAGCGAAACACGAGCACATGCCACATATACACTCCCCTCTACCGGAACACGGGATGGACGATGTCGTATCTGGGCTGTAAAATGATACAATGGTGTGATTTTACAATTATGGATTTAATGTTACTTGCTCTTATTTTGTAAAAGAAAGAGGAGCGACCACTTCTATTGCAGAGTAAACTTTAGCATTCATTTTAATTGAATTGTGTAAAATTGCTATTAAATAATATTAGAATATTTCATGATATTATAATATTTAATATATATTATTTCACTTGCTGAAGGTGCGGTCTGGGGGGTGACTTGTGTGGGGGGGGGGGTAGGTCATACGGTTGTGGTAGGTCTTTAAATAAATTTTTTTGGATTGGTTATTTGTCACCAATGTTAATGTGAACAGGTAATCTCACTGAAAACTATACAGGTGTTTTCAACTTTTTTAAGAATCATTCGATATACTTATAACGAGCGACTTACTCATTACAAGTTTGGTCCAATGCTTGACCTTTGGCCCATTTTGAGTAAATTTATCAATTATTAAAAAAAAACAACATATTATACATAAATACCAGTCTTACGCCACACTTTTACTATGAAAGTTGAAAGTACAGGTTTATTCACCTGATACATAGGGCTGTAAGATCCTCTTCACATTCACAGTTGTTGCCATAATAGCTTTCTTCACAGATGCACTGACCGCACGAGTCCAGTGAACCGTGATTATTGCACATGACACTTGACATCTCAACGATCTATGTAGGAAATAGATTTTAAATAAGATATATATATATTTCCTAGACATTTATTTCTTGTAATGACATAGAAAGCTCAACGCCATCCATGGCGTTATGAGTGCGATAACTATCTAAATATATCAAACTAAATAGATTTTACATTTCCAGCCCTGGAGAAGAAACAATGTTTCAGGTACCAATGAATATAGAAACTGCTAAACTGTTGTAAAAAGGTATGTATAATAAAAACATTTAAAATTGTATCATCATGTAAATTGATATTCCATTACTAAGCTTTTTGCTGATACAGCATCTATAGGATAATATTTGTCTTAGTAAATACTTACAAGGGGTCCGCCAAGTAGGTCAATATACGTCCGAAGGGTTATATCAGGGGAGGACGGAAGTGCATTTAAAAGATTATTTTGATGGAAGGCGTTCGGGGAGGGGGAGTGGGGAAACGCAGGGTGTGAGTGCGGTGTTGGTGACAAAATACTAAAGACAAGAAACTAAACTGATTCTTTGGTGGGGAGGGGTTCGTCTCATCACCATTTGAAAATATTCCAAGTTTCAAGTCAATATCTTTAATATGAAAAGCGGATTTGACCTTGACCTTTGACCTACCACCCTGGTTTAAGCATTCTGCACATCGACCCTTCACCACCTACGTACATCCCAAATTCGAAATACCTTGAATGATTAATTAGTTATGCTCTGGACACTAAATATGACGGACATATTTGATCTTTGAGCTCAAATCGTGACATTAACCTTAAACATACAGATCGGGCTCATGTTCTCTGCACACTGTCTAATCCCACCTACCTGCATGCAAAGGTTGAAGCCAATACTTTGAATGGTTAATACGTTATGCTCCGGGCACGAAATAAGATGGACAGTTTTGAACTTTAAGCCCGCTTTGTGAACTTGATCTTTGACCTAAAGAGCTCTACACATCGTCTCATCATCATCTACCTACTAGTATATGTCATGTTTAAAGTAAATATCTTTCATGGTTATGAAGTTATGCTTCGTACACGAACTATGACGGATGGATGGACGGACGGACGGACGGGCAAACGGACGGACAGACGCATGCGCCATCAGAAAACGGGCGTATAAAAAGTAACAACACCAAAAAGCCTCTTTTAATGTGACAACTACACTAATTATGTAAACAGAATTTCTTAGTTTACCGGAGGACAGTCCTCACATGTTGGTCCCTTATATGGCGATCCGACTTCACATTCACACACCCCACAAACACAAGCGCCCTTTCCATTGCATATCTGAAAAGAAAGGGTCGGTCATGTAAATTATAGAGTATTTAAACCATTTCAAGTTTTTCAGTAGTTTATTTTGATACAGCGATGGAGTTCATTGTGAGATACTTTCAATATTTGATGCCTGTATATAAAAGAACATCACACTGCCTCGCTTTGGAAATGGCAATATCAAGCCCCTTACCTGTCCATTAGATGACATGCACGTGTCCTGGGAGGTTGAACACTCGCACGCTTCCCCTGTGAATCCTTCATTACAGACACATTTCCCGCAGTGACATCGGCCATGTCCTTAAAGTAAGAAAAATATGAAGGTTCGTACACACTTAAAAGAAATTGACAAAGTTTAAAAGTACCAGTCACTTAAAACGTTGGGTTTTGCCAGATTCATTGTGATTCATTTAACAACGAATATCATTGATATTGCCTCTGTCAATAAAGGTGTTTAGATACATGTATTTTAGGGAAGAAATAAGAGCACGTAAGTTGTCAATTCTCTCCACATTCGCCGCCTGTTTTATCTCAATATTTCAGACGGGAGCGGGCGCCTAGCTAACGTCCGCACACCAGATGAACGAATTCTTCATTGAACAGTGCTGCTTACGTGATTCGCAGTAAGTAGCATTCCCCATCATGTAGTCACTTTTGCAAATCTTAATTTGCAACACATGTGTAATGAAAACGTAAACTCGGCCTACAATCCAATTTTGAAATTTTGAATCGTGTTTTTCTCTAAAATTAACGTCATGATTGCGGTTTTCTGCCATTTTGTGTATTCAAAGGAACGAGATGCTGCAGATTTATACCCGTCTTCTTGTCTTTACAAAGACACTATAACAAAAGATGTAACATGAAAACACTGTACTTAATAACCATACCTAACGGAATACCAATTTTTGCGCTAGTGCCAGCATCGTACTTACTTAGAAAATTGGCCGTATTACGGTTAATGTACGAGTAGTCATAATGCTAACATTGTATTACCTCCACATATTTGATCTGATTATTATGGTTCATAATGTTATACTCGTTTTTCTAACCGGCCATTATTGTTTCTTCTAAGGAAAGAGGGCTTCACGTGCATTGGTGCTATACATCGGACACTTTAAAGGGCAAGGCTGTCTATTTAAAAAGGTAGGTTATGTTAGCCGCACATGCTTGCATCTAAATCTGCCTTTGGTCTGACGAGTTCTGTATATGTGCTTTCAGAGGATGAATTTTGAGCCCTTGGTGTCTGCCTTTGTACGCACAGCGCTTTTGGATCATAAAAATCTTATATAAAATACTATGGTATGATGTAATATAATGTAATGTAACGTCAACATTACGTAACGTAACGTAGCGTAGCGTTGCTTTGAGTAGCGTATCATAACATAACATTACATTACATAACATAACGTAACGTAACTAACGCAACACAACATAACATGACATTAAATAACATAACATGTTATACCTCCGCATATCATATTATCATGACAGGGGCACGAATAGTCATCACACTCACAGAAACGTCCGGAATATCTCTCGTTAGGATTCGATTTCGTTGGAAAACATCTACAGTGTCCACAGTGACACTTTCCTTTGCCGGAGCAGACGAGAGCGTCCTCGACATCATTTCTGAAAAATTACCTATTAAATCATCTTGAAATACGATATAAAATGTGAAAGAAATCCATGTTCTGAGAAAATGTTGTAATTTTTGAGATTACCATCAGGAAACGCCACATACCCTATTTAATTTATCCAAGTAGATGAAGAGCTTATCTTTAATTTTCAGCATATTTTAGAGTCCAGTATACGGATTTAGAGATTAAAAATATATCATGCTTGACAAGAGACTGTCACTAGAGTCCAGTATACGGATTTAGAGATTAAAAATATACCATGCATGACAAGAGACTGTCACTAAAGTTTAAGTACACTGCGTTGGAGAAAACTCAATATAGTGTATCAAAAATATCCTTTAACGTGATCTTATATTAAAGATAAAAGAGCAATTTTATTTACGGTGTGCATTCAGCTATTGCAGCAGACGTATTTTGTGGTCCCCACTGTAACGTTTCCGAGTAGTAACATTCACATGCGTTACCGAAGTAATTCTTCTCACATATACACTGACCACAAGCGTCCATATCGCCATGCCCGTTACATCCAAGACTGTCAGGTTCGAGAATCTAGGGAACAATGAAATATCGATTTTATTGTTACATGTAAGACCTCAAAAATGTATTTGTTTAGATGGTATAAAAACAAAGCAAAAAAAAAAAAAATGAAAATATTATTGTGCTGCAATGCAAAAACAGTTTTAATGAGAAAATGCAGATTACCTGTAAGTGACACTATAAACATACATTTTCGTGTCTTGCAGCTAAAATTCGATAAGACTGTTCAACTTTAAAGACTAGTTATGCCGTTGTTTAAAATGTTGTTGCCTAATATTTCGCTATGAACATAAAATACATTAAATTTTTGTTGAATCCTATTCTGATAATAACTTTCTTTAACATTTGTCAAAGGTTTGAATATTGCTGAATATACTAGAATGATTTATTGAATCTATTGTTTTTATTACCTCCCTTTATGGCTCTAACTATAAGAGTTCATGTGTAATATTAAAAGTAGTGATTTTCTAACCATGTATATGGCAAGTCAATTGTCCAATAATTACGTGAACCCTAGTTCACGGTCGAAAAAGTAGGATTAACGATCGATAAACTAGGTTTTTCGAACGTAAAACTAGGTTTTTCGAATACTAACCTATATTGTCAAGCGAAAATTTAGGATAATGCCGTGATCCACAGTTCACGCTCGTAAATGTAGGTTCACGATTGTAAATCCCAGTTCACGGTCGTAAACATAGGTTAACGTTCGTACACTATGGTTTACGAGCGTGAACCGGGGTTTACGAGCGTAAACATAGGATAACGATCGTAAACATAGGATAACGATCGAAACTCATAGTTCAGTCGAGAAACCTAGTTTATAAAGGTCGATATATTAGGATTATAGAATCAACAATGAATTTCGGGCGAGAACATGGGTTTACGGCCATGAACCTATGTTTACGACCGTGAACCATAGTTTACGGACCGTAACCTATATTTCCGAGTGTGAACCCATGTTTACGAACGTGAACTTGGGTTTACGAGCGTGAACTTAGGTTTACGTTTGATAAACCAGGTAAAACCAGGTTTTTCAAATACTAGCCTATTTTTTCGAGCGAAAACACAGGATAACGTCGTAAACCATAGTAAACGCTCTTAAACGTAGGTTCACGTTCGTAAACCCAAGTTTACGGTCGTGAACATAGGATAACGACCGAAATTCATAGTTCAATCGAGAAACTTAGTTTATCGAACGTCATGGTTTACGATTAATATACTAGGATCATGAAATCAACTATCAATTTCGGCCGTAAACCTATGTCTACGGTCGTGAACCTATATTTACGAGCGTAAACCTAGGTTTACGGCCGTGAACTACAGTTTACCTTCGTAAACCGTGTTTATCGATTTGTAACTATATGGCAAGCCACTTGTCCAATAATTACGTGCACCCTAGTTCACGGTCGAAAAAGTAGGATTAACGATCGATAAACTAGGTGTTTCGAACGTAAAACTAGGTTTTTCGAATACTAACCTATATTTTCGAGCGAAAACATAGGATAACGCCGAGAACCATAGTTCACGCTCGTAAATGTATGTTCACGATTGTAAACCCCAGTTCACGGTCGTAAACACAGGTTCACGTTCGTAAACTGTGGTTTACGAGCGCGAACTGGGGTTTACGCGCGTAAACATAGGATAACAATCGGTAACATAGGATAACGACCGAAACTCATAGTTCAATCGAGAAACCTAGTTTATCAAACGTAAACTATGGTTTACGGTCGATATATTAGGATTATAGAATCAACAATGAATTTCGGGCGTGAACATGGGTTTACGGCCATGAACCTATGTTTACGGACGTGAACCTATGTTTAATACCTTGAACCATAGTTTACGGACCTGAACCTATATTTTCGAGCGTGAACCTATGTTTACGAACGTGAACTTAGGTTTACGAGCGTGAATTTAGGTTTACGTCCGATTAACCAGGTTTTTCAAACGTAAAACCAGGTTTTTCAAATACTGACCTATTTTTTCGAGCGAAAACATAGGATAACGTCTAAACCATAGTTCATGCTCGTAAACGTAAGTTCACGTTCGTAAACCCACGTTTACGGTCGTAAACATAGGATAACGACCGAAATTCATAGTTCAATAGAGAAACCTAGTTTATCGAACGTAAACCTGGGTTCACGAGCGTAAACTATGGTTTAAGCCATGATGTTTTCATTCGAAAATATAGGTTAGTATTTGAAAAACCTAGTTTTACGTTCGAAAAACCTAGTTTATCGATCGTTAATCCTAGTTTTTCGAGGTTCACGTAATTTTTAGACAATTGGCTTGACATACAATTTGGAAAGCTGTTTTATCTATTTTAAAGCATTATGGACCATAAGTGAGAAATAGAATTTGAATTTAAGTTTATAATTTGGCGAAATTTCATCAAAGCTGTATTGCGCTTATCTTTCACAAAAATATTTTTGTGATCTGGTTTTGAATTCCTCATCAAATGTCTTGAATTTAGCTAAAAATAAACCTACTGTTCACAGCATGTTACAATCACAGTGAACTGATTTCTAGTAATCTCCTTTCTCACAAAACTACCATTGTATCTTCGCTCGGTGTTTACTCATATACATGTATAGTATTTTTAAACCTATCAGACAGAACTGCTTACACACATAACGTGCGTATTTATGCTCACACAGATGTTCATGATTTCAAACATGAAATTTTAGTATCACATAACTTAGTCTGTGTTCAGACCCTATCATCGGTTTGTTCACAGGAGATACATGTCCATTTTCTTCTTAAAACATAGGGTCTAGATAATCAGAGCCAAAGGATAAGGCCTATTCCAGTAAAATACATGTAGAGGTTTAAGTGTATTCGGCAGTTATGCACCTGTCAATATTTTGCCCGCCCGGGGGAGCGGCGGGCATACACGGGACTTTAGACAGAAGACCATTCCCGACAGGCGGGAATTTGACAAACATTTGATGTACCAACCAGGCTCTAGGGTGGGATTTAGACAAAAAAGGTTGTCCCTAGGGTGGGGATTTAGACAACAAAATTTTTGAAATGTCAAATTCCCCCGGGTCGGCCCGCCGCCCCCCTGGGCGAGCAAAATATTGACAGGTGCATTATATCCATGTCTCATTCTACACAAACATTATGCCAAAATGAAGTGTCAGAACAATTTATGCAACGAATGATTCAAAAAGTGAAATGCAAAAATCTGATAATTAATGAAAGAAAATGTATTTCCTACTTACAACCCGAATGCGCAGAAGCCAGCAGACTGCAGAATACAGATGTAACAACATTTTCCTACACTATATTAATTAGTTCCGAACTAAGGAATTTTAGATCCGCGTCTGATTATCACAGACCGATTCACAGTAATACAGTCCAGTTCATACAGCGCGAGCCAACAGAGCGTAGGTACAAAGGTGAATTAAAAATATTATTGATAACCCTTCAACTTTTTGCATTGAAACATCCATGATCAATTCACAGAAAATATACAAATCAGTTCATACATCGTGAGCCAACAGAGCGTAGGTACAATTTCACATTAAAATACTTTAGCAATATATTACCTGTTTCTTCTCGCAATATTTTCAAAAATATTTCGAATACATGTACGTGTAATTCTGTAATGGCAGTTAGTAAACATTACCTGGATTCTATACTGTTTGTTCAACGTTTGCCGTGTAACATCGATTTTCCTAGGGGTTTCTTTAATACATAATGCCAGGGGGGTAATAGGAACACTTTCTTTCTAATCGCTTGAGGTTACCTGTAGTTCACAAGAATCTTATATTCCATTAAACTCATTTTGTATCCTTAAGAGACAAAGAACACCAAATTATTTCAATATACTTGTATTATTTGGTAAGAAGCACTTGAAAAATCTTAATCATACATCACAATACTAAATATCAATACACATTACTTATTATCATACAAACATTATACATTATCATAATTATCATATGTCATTCAACATCATGTTAAAACATATATCATGATAAACATTCAAAGTTTTGCATTTATTTTTTATTTTAACAAATGCCCGATTATATATACAGAAAATCAAATCTACAGATCGTCATAATTAATCAAGACAATTTGAAGCAATATATCATAAAAAATTAAATTTGCCAATTTTTAATTTTAATATATCAATAATGTCCCGTCGATCGCCAACCTTAGTAGAGTAATGTGAGCACGAAAACTTTGTGCAAATACACCACCTATCGGATACACTATTCGACCAATGGAAAATAATTTTCTTCTAATTTACAACAGTTTTTTTCTGTTTAATCGAAGAAAATTATATTTTCTGTTATAATGTGGTTCTACTTGCTTATATGCAATTCGTATAAATAAAGATAAGCTTTTGTGTTAAATGGTATATAACGTTACACAATACATTTTCTTTTCATTCTGTTTCTATGATACACAGACATAGTTAGGGCCATATGGCAACTTTCAACCTTTATTGTCCAGATGAACTGACTGCTTTTCTTTCAAGTACAAACGAGCGCTTTTCCAGGGACTGACTTTGGCGTTGGAACCGCCGACTTTCCACAGACCGACCTGGTAGCTACCTAGCAGGAATGAATTCGACCCATGTCAAGGTTAGGAAAGAATCGTCCCGATGTCAATGTTAGGAAAGAATTCGACCCATGTCGAGGTTAGGAACAAATTCGACCCATATCGGGGTTAGAAATAAACTGGAGCTAAACTGTTGTAGACGTTTATGTTTTTAACTTTGATTTGATTTCTCACAGACGCACGGAAAAAGTTAATTTATAGTTTTGCAACTTTGTCGGACACCTACATCGGAGAGCGGACTACTGACCTAATGCAGGCCCTGTCAGTCTCAAAGAGAGAAGTAGTGAACATAAACAATAATTGCAAAGGCAATTATATTTCAATAATTCAAACGTATATCTTTCTGTCTACAAATATCTCAACAATGGTCTTGAATGTTTTCATACTGAGTTGAATGCCTTTTAGGACTTAAGTTGTGAAATTGCATGTTCCACAGTCATTCTGTACGACTTCATATACTTGTTATATTTTCTAAGAAATTGTCTTAGGATGGTACGATTGTGATGAGCAACTACATTATTACCTTAGTATGTTAGTGTCGTGTTTGCACATCGTGTTTTCATTCTATTATTTCGTGCTTTCACCTCTTTGTGTCGCAGTGCAGCTCTTAGTTCGAAGGGGAGATAATACGAGAATATGATGTGATATAATAGCATCCTCCGCATCGTGACCATGTACCATTGCCAATCCATCACTAATCTGCATGTTGAGCTCTTATAGTGAACCGTAGTGACGACCCTAACAGATCACCATAGATATCTTTAATATTCCCGATGTTCAGGAACATTCAAGTCTTCAGATAGACTTACAAAGTCTGTTGAGATCAAATAGTCTGTAATAATATTAGATCAAATAGTCTGTAATAATATTAATTTCTTTATACTGACATTAAATTATTTTCTCAGAAAAACATTTTCTCTCTAGGCTCATCTCAACAGACTTATAAAATGCGATTCTGAGATTATATAACATCATGAAGAGCCATTAGTAGCTCCTGTCAATAGCCACCACAAACTGACCGGCAACAAGATTAATTGAATAAACTATTTCAAATGACCTGTACCAGATGTTTGATTTTTCTCTAGTATTGAAAGAAAGCCAAGCCTTTTTCATGCAGAACTGAAGTAATTGGTTAGGCATTTATAGTTGCTGAATAGCTGCTGCAGAACTTTTTTCAACATTCACATCTTTCGAAATGTTTTTTTTTATTTGTTTACATTATTGTAGAAAATATGACAGGAGTCAGGAGTTTATGTTTTCAATGTAATATTATTAAAATTGCTTTAGAAATCGCTAGTTTTGACTTTAAGAAATCATTACAAATGAAAATTACATTTACTGTGGCTTATATCAACAGGAATTCAACATTTAATTGATGCACTTTTGTATGTATGTTATTTGATTGGGGATAAATTACATATTATTGTACATTACATTTTCATCTGTCTGTAAAGTGTTATAACACATTTTCATGAAATTTCCTTAAAACCATGTGTATTAAAATATAAATATTTCCTGCATGAATCTTAATTTTCATTTATTTCTGTCAACAGTTGAACTTAATTTCATAAAAATACTACTTATCAAACACTGCAGACGTGATTATTTTTTGCACAATTTTTTTTACCAAATCGCGAATCCAGTTAAAATGTACGCGTAACATACCTCGGTTTATATTAGGAAAAGTAAGCATCATAAGGAATTTCATTCTTTGTGTATGTGAATATTTTAGCATGTTAACCAGACCGGAAGTACCATTTTCATCATTATTTAAAAAATGACAACATGAATACTTCGAGCGTTTCCAAAAACTAGACAATTAATCTATACTAGCTTGAAGAATAATCATTTTTGTATTTCAGAAGAAAAAATGTAGCTTATTACAGTTTTTAAAAGTTATCGGTTCAAGAACAAGAGCTGTCCGTAAGACAGCACGCTGCTTGACTCTGAATTACAGCTTTGCCAGTAAAAGGGGCATAAATTTGTTAAAATTCTAATCAGAGTTATGGGGATTGTTTCTTATGGTGTAGCCTTTGATAGTAAATAACTGTTTTAAGTTTCAAGTCAAGAGCTTTAATAATAACAGAGATATTGAACGTTATATAAAACTTTAACCAAAAAATTCTAAGTTAAAAAGGGACATAAATCTGACAAAATTCAAATCAGAGTTACGTGGATTGTTTCTCCTGGTGTAGAATGTGAAAATAGATAACTACTTTAAGTTTCAAGTCAAAAGCTTTGATAGTAACAGAGAAATTTGACTTTATCAAAAACTTTAACGAAAAAGTTCTAAATTAAAAAGGGGCATAAATCTGTCAAAATTCAATCAGAGTTATGGGGATTATTTCTCCTGGTGTAGACTGTGATAGTAAATAACTATTTTAAGTTTCAAGTCAATAGCTCTGATAGTAACAGAGATATTTGACTTTATCAAAATCTTTAACCGACGCCGACGACGACACCAGGTCGAGTGCAATAGCTCTACATTTTCTTCGAAATGTCGAGCTAAAAACTGCAATTAACCACATTTTGTAGCAGCACTGAGTAAGCATATCAGCATTCAATATGACTGAAAACTAGGCAGGTCTTACTTTTCGTGTTTTTGCTGATTTACTTTTCCAGTTGGAACAAACTTTCCTACACCCTTTATAACGTTACATTATATTCCATAATACATACAACATAAAAATGCTTTCTTAAATCATGGAAAGTTGAAATCATTTTTATATTGTTTTTCCCTTAAACAACTGATTGATTAAACAGGCTTAATTTTAACTATGATTGAAAAATTTCTCTACACATATGACATATAAACTTTCAGATTGATATGATTTTCTAAAGTTGCCACCTTCAATTATGTTGGTCAGTTTTCAAGTCATTTGTTATTGTTATTACTTAGCACCCTAGGTGCACAGCATGTCTTCACTATCTAATCAGAATTATAATTGATGTAATACATTGCACCATGCCATTCACAGGTACCACTACAGTCTAATTAACATGAATCTGCATGCATGGGGACTGTAGACAGGAAAATAATTTTGTGACTTTTTGCAGAGATTTATCTACCCTCTGACATAAGTAAAAAATCTTTGGCGGTATATTGAATAAAATGTATTTAATTCATTCACAAAAATGATTTGAAGGTATCTTAAAAGAAATATTTTTTTTTTCAATTTCAAATCTCTTCCCACTGTTTTTTCTTATCAAGGATTAAAACAATTCGTAAATAGAATTAAATTGACAGTATTTTGATGTAATTTATACATTTTCAAATTTAAATTGTAATTTATTTATACTTACTGGGATCTTTTACAATTAGTGAAAATTGATTTCTCTCTCTACCTTACTCACCAAGTCATAAAAGCAAAGCACTGCTTATTGAACTCTTGGGGCAGTCAGCCAAAGGTTACATTACATCATGAACACGCTTGCAATGATCTTAATGAGATGGTGATAACTAGCGAGTATGAAATCTGTCCGGTTCAGAATCGCATTTGTCCAGTCGTTAGAAACAGAGGCAAGAGATTTTGTAAATTCTTTTAGAAAGTGGTATCAGAGAGGATTGATTTTATGGCCAGGTGCTTTACATTCAATGACTCTAACGACTGATGCCAGTAGGCAAGAGATTTTGTAAATTCTTTTAGAAAGTGGAATCAGAGAGGATTGATTTTATGGCCAGGTGCTTTACATTCAATGACTCTAACGACTGATGCCAGTAGGCAAGAGATTTTGTAAATTCTTTTAGAAAGTGGTATCAGAGAGGATTGATTTTATGGCCAGGTGCTTTACATTCAATGACTCTAACGACTGATGCCAGTCTAGTCTTCAGACAGTTTCTGAATATATCGGCGTTTAATGTGCTCGATTTCATCAATTTCTTTTGGTTTCTGATATGTATAGAATATCAACCAAGTGCGAGGTCTCTCTGTGTAAGAACAACCTGTCTATGAGCCATATGTGTTTCATGAAGGTCGTAGCAGGTCCTTATTAAAATGGAAATCCAATGTACGAGGCCGATATGTCAGATTAATTGTCAGTCAATTCCTGAAGAAGACGAGGCCAAAAAGAATTTAAAAATTCTTACGCTGCTTTTATTTTCTGAGCGTAAATTTGAAATTACCTGTCGGTATTATGATTATGGTGATCTTGAAATAGAATGATAATAATGGTATAAGGCCAAATAGCTAGTTACCAGAGTGTTTACATTTATGATTTTTTGTTCACATGCATTCAGGATAAAAATTGACAAGGGCAAAGATAGAAAAGCGTCTAAACTACTTTATATTTAATACGTAATCCCAAATGTCAAATGCGCACGTCGTGCGCACGAGATAAGATGTCGAGCGCACGAGGTAAGATGTCGTGCACACAAGATGAGATGATAATTTAATCTAAAAACAAGTAAATGCATGTCCTAAACATACCAACGTACATATTACAATTTTATTCAATGTGTTTAATAGTTTCAGTAAAAAAAACTCGTGTAGTATCCTGTATTTGATAAGTGTTATTGAAGATTTTAAAGTGGCCGAGAGAGTATCACTAACGACTAGTATATTTGAAATCTGAAGACTAAAGTGTTCATTCAGTCACGTTTTGAAAATTAGTCTGATTGGTCTATCACAAATCATCAATATGTATTAATTGCGGATAAAAAGGGTAGAAATGTATATACTGACGAGAGCTTAACAGCTTCGGCATTCTACAGTTGTAAATATACTTATTTCTCTACTCCGTCTAAACAGCTGATCGCATGTATTGACATGCTGCCGTTAGGGGTACCCGTATTAATTTTATACTGTTGCAAGTAGTCAGAAGCGACAGGCCATTCTTATTGACATATGCTTTAAATCTAGGTCACATCTCATCATGGCTAAAATCGGATGCATTAAAGAGTGGCTGTGAGTCGGTCGCTTCTTATACTCGTGTCCTAGTAATAAAATAAAGATTTCTAAGCACTATTTCGGTTAGTTCATTCCTTATATATTGCCCAAGTTTCAGCCTACATACATCAAAATATCCTAGAGTCAGCTACTGAAAGTTCAAGGTAACATATGACAGGTCATAGCTGTCTTCTGATGATGATAGATTGTGTAGTATAATTATTTAACTTTTTATCATTATTCGACCGTTTCAATTGGTTATGTGGTACTTTCAACTTTATATGCGTCGCCTTTATCTTTATATGCTGTACATTTAACTATGTATGTTGTTTCACCTTTCGTTGGTCCTCTTCATTAGGTGTGGTTCGATTTTAATATTCGGTACTTTCAACTTCATTTGCGGTGATTTCAAGTGTTTATGCGCTGCATACTTCATTATGGTTAAACAACATTATGAGATCCAGTTTATTACGCTAAATAACGAACATCGCCGATAACATTTTTTCATGCAGAGGACACAAAGCGCTAGAAAATAGCGCCAAGATCTACTTCGTCAAGCGAGCTTTCACTTGACAAAATGGCGCGGATGAACCGGTGTAGAAGAAGCATAATGCCCTCGAATAATATCCGAGTTTGTAGTTTGCACATAATGTTATTTGCACCGCATGTAAAGTTGAAAGCACAGGATATAAATATAAAGGTACAGCATATTCAATGAAGCGAACCGTTTATACAATTGAAAGCACCACATATAAAATACAATGCGCCACATATAAAGCTAAAATCACCGCATGTAAATTTAAATGAAATGCACACCCAGTTGCAGGCATTTCATAAACAGATGAAACTTGAAAATCCGCACATAAAGTAACATATTTTATTCTATACCTATTTTATCTATCCAATCGCGAACGTTCATTTGCAACACGTAACCGTACAATATATTACGGTATTTGGATGCACGTGCGTACAAAAATCCTGTATTTTCTGTATATGGACGCACGCGCGTACAAAAAATCCTGTATTTTCTGTATTTGGACGGTTCAACAGTCCCATGTTAAACAAACGATAAAGCCCGAAACGCGTGAAAATGTTCCGAATGTAAATCGGATGAAGTAGGCGCTCTATGTACAGAGTTTGATTTCGCGTCTTGAAATCTGGATTTAATTTGGGTTTGTTTTTTGTTTACAACACACAAAAAGCGATTCAATGGATAACAAAGCTATCTGATTTAGATATTAAAACGTTCGTTAATAATACAAAAAAAACTTAAAAATACAGAAAAAAAGGATCATCAAATGTTGAAGTATTTGAAAAGTCGCTAAAAGAAGCCGTTCCGAACGAAACCTAGAAATTGGTATCAGCCCTGACTGCCTGGATAGCTACCTCAGCAGTTTTTATTTAACGGTTAAAAAACAAAATGGAGAAGATTATGAATGGCAACGGACGGGCGGTCAGCATCCAAAACATGTCTGCTCTATAATTCAGTTTTCGTCGGATCTTCACCAAACTTGCTGACAATATTTGTGGGCATTATATCTCGGCCAATTTCGATAACCAGCCAAATTGTACCAGGCACTCTTTGATTATAGTCCTTGAATTACTCGAAAAACGGGGAATTTAGCCTTGTCCGCTTTTTTAAGTCGAACAGTTTTCATCCGATTTTCACCAAACTTGCTGACAATGTTTATGGGCTTATATCTTAGCCAAGTATTATTACCACCCAAATCGCCAAATGGCTGTTGTAGGGAGGTTGCACCATATACTTTTTTTTAATGATGATACGCAGAAAAAACAACATTCAATGAATTACGTATATTACGTATGAAGTGAAATGAATATAGAATAAAAAGGTTATCTAAGGTCTAACATTGTTCTGTATAATATATATTTGCACTCATACCAAGCTGGGAAAAACAAGAAAAGGCAGGAATACAATATTCAGTGAAACATTTTTAATTTAAACTATTATTATAGTAAGATAAAATAGATATAGAATAAAAAGGTTATTTAACATTGTACTGTACAATACGAGATATATTTGGACTCGTACCCAGCTGAGAAAACCATTATGAACTCGCCTAGCGGCTCGTCCAATATGTTTTTTCTCAGCTGTAAAGCAGATATCTCACTCCGTATTGTACAGAACAATGTTAAATAACCTAATAGTAATTGTTCGCTTCTGTAAAGCAGATATCTCACTCAGACATAGGTTATAGCCTAGATAAACACATCTGAAAAATTGCCTCTACTGTTGTCCCTATGGTCTGTAGACAATAGGTTAGTGATGAAGCATAATACTTCTATAAATACTTTTCTTACTTTATATATAAATCAGCAGTTCAATGATTGTTCTGTACGATTGGTCTATATTCAACACATAGTAGTGTATACTGGGCTAATAAATCAAAACATTGAATTTAAAACTCTGAAAACTAACTTCTGATGTCACGTACCTTCGAACTTTGTGCGAGGATTTGTCTACAGGCCTTCCAGCATGGCCTTGAAAAGAAGTAGGAGAAAAGTAGGAGGACCTTACAATAAAAGTAGGGAAAAAAAACAGGAGGTATGCGGACGAACAAGTAGGAAAAGTAGGAGCTTATTAACATGAAATGTAGTCCAAATCCATACCGAAACACTACTAAAATGTGCTATTTAAGCACTCAAATACAACCAAGCACCCTCAGCAGAGCACCACATGCGTATGAAGTTTCCAATGATAGGATTATAGGTACCTTAATATGAGGCAATGTATTGCAGGAGGCACCAAATGTCTCCAGAAACTGCAAGCAATGTGTTACACATCATGTCAGTCCATCATTGGCAAATATAACCACTGAAAAGGCTGGATTTTCCCCTTTTTATGTCAAGCTAAACAGTAGAAGAAGTAGGAGCTTTTCGTCAAAAAGTAGGCAAAAGTAGGAAGCATTTAAAAAGTAGGAAAAAGTATGAAGCATTTAAAAAAGTAGGAAAAAGTAGGAAGCATTTAAAAAAAGTAGGAAAAAGTAGGAACGCCGGAAGGCCTGTGTCTGTTGACTAAGTGTTGATTGGTAAGGCTGTAATTTTGTTTTTGGAGACTATCTAAATAACAAATAAGTCAATATGTTGGTGGAACAAAGTTTCTGGTGTAAGTTAAAGGAATTTATGTTCTCTTGAGAAATAAATCTATGTTATTTTTCAGTAGGTACGCATGAGCTATAATTTCTGCTTCTATTACTCGAATCCAGTCCATATAATATAACGTGCCTCGATTAATCACTTTCACGCACGAGTGGTTCACGTGTTGGGTCGTTTTGATCAATTATATATTTCAAACCGGTTCATTCCTGCATAACTAAGCAGGCAAGTCAACACTTCATGTATAAAAATATGTTCATCACATGTTTGAAGAGCTGGCGTTTTCCAGTAATGTTGCCACAGAGAGGAGGATGCAAGAAAAATGCAGATAAGTTTTGAACAAATTGTCTTTTTCCTTTACAGCGTATTTCATTAAATTAAAGAAGGGTGCAAGGCTGCAGTGGTTGGCCGCTGGGGCACATGAATGGATGTTTTCATGTGTTGTTTGTGTCCAACAGTCATTTGTTGTTTGCAGTATCAGGGGCTGGGTTCTTTTTGAGGGAAATCCCCGTTTCTATTGAAAAGTAGCAGCAATCGTCATTATTTGTTTGTAGCCGTTTTGTGGGGATGTTGTGTTTTGGATATTGGGTGACAGTTTTACACGTCTCATGTCAAAGATTTGACACGTCGCAAAATTCTAATAATTTAGGATGAAAGCTCAAAGTTTACACTGCTTATTCAGTCAAAACTAAACGACTATCCTCAACGAATAAATGAAATATCTTTGAACATTTCAAGACCGAAGGCCTCAATACGTGCATATTTTACAACAGCATTATCAACAACATTTTATTTGTTTCACTACTGCCTTAGATATACACTCTATTACAAATGAAATGCAAAAATTAAAAAACGATTGAAAATTGAGAATGAATGAACGCATCTTTCTATGGTTGTTGCTACTAGCAGTTGAATACTTATAAAGCGTAATAATTTATCAAGCTGTCCATTATGGTCATGTTGCTGTCGTTGCAGATGGTTATAATACTAAGTATACTAGAACGGATTTAGTAGATTTATGTACAGAAAAGGTCGATGTTGGTGAACACGATTAGTGGTCAAGACGATTCTTATGATGATATTGGAATGGACGATTTGGATGATGATCACAATGATTATCAATTTATTACTGACGTTGTTATTATGTCTCTCAGAGGAGATACTGGTCCAACGCACTCGTACAGGAGAATTAATTTTGTTTGTTTGTTCAAAAATGTTTTTTTACGCGCCGTGTTGATCACGTGAGCTATATAAAATTTATATGATCCACAATTTTGGTATGCCTTTTAAAGGTTTGATACTGCGGTAGTATCTTAAAATTCAAGCTCACTTCTAGGTTGGCCACTAGATCCCAGCATCTTAAGTTCGGCGTTCGACTGGCCTTCTCTTATTATTGGTGTTAAGGGCGTGCGCTTCGTAACCGTTAGAGGGGGCCTTGACCTACATGGTCGGCCGTTCAGCCAAATTCCTCGAATTGACTGTATCTTATATTAAACAGGGATTACAACTCTTCGGCCAACTGGTCTTTGACCCGTCGAAAGTTGTTTATAAATGTGTACTTGTAAGTCAGTACATACTATATATTTTATATATTTGTGGATCACTTTGCTACAAACCTCTAACAGTTGGGTATGTTGAAACAGACACCACCCCCTGTTTATGTCCTTGAGTGCCGCTTAGTGGACGCATTGGTCAAGAGGGCTAAGACGCTTTCCCACGGAGGTGAAGGCCCCTGGTTCGGATCCTGGCTACTCCCATTGCGGTGTGTCCTTGGGCAAGGCACTTTATCACGTTTGCCACAGTCGACCCAGCTGTAAATGGGTACCAGCAAACTGCTGGGGGTAAGGTATAAATGGTTTTAGCTGTTCTTAAAATAGGGTCGCTCAAAAGCTCTGCAGAACTTATGTTAATTGTTTCACAAAGCGACGGTAAATAAAATTACCTTTACCTTTACCTTTTACCTTTTAGTGAAGTTGATTGCTTGGAGGGTTAACTATTGCGCGGCACAATGTGCCCGACCCTGGCCTTTGCACCCGTGTCTGTTGCGTACAAATGTATAACTAAACAAATTTATCAGTTTGTGGAATAGTATTCTCCAGTATTTTGTGCGTTGGATATCAACTTATCTTTTCAGTTTTGCAGGTCCGCATAGTGGTGTGGTCGCCATATATTATTTATTCCTCTGTGTGTGTGTGTGTGTGTGTGTGTGTGTGTGTGTCCGTGTGTCCATGCGTGCGTGCGTGCGTGTCTGTCTGTCTGCGTCCATATGTCCGTCTGTCACATAACTTGTCCGCACTCTAAGATGAACATTTCACATCCGATCTTCACCAAATTTGACGAAAATGTGTTTGATCATAATATCTCGGCCAAGTTCGTTAACTTGCCAGATCGGCTCAGGCACTTCGGAATGAAGGCCCTTGAAACTTGTTTTTTATAATCAAAGCATTGAAAGTCTGATAAGGCAGTCACGGTATAATCAAAGCACTGAAAGTCTGATAAGGCAGTTGTGGGAGATATGCGCCTTTTTCAAAAGCATTTCTAGTTTAAGAAATATAATATCGTGGTTATTTACTAATTGTTCTTATTTTATAATTTTGATGGTATCCTCATGATGATGATGATGTTGATGGTGACGTGTGGCTAGTAATCATACCTTGGAACGCAAAATTAAAATATTGTGATGATGAGGACGGTGGTGGCGGTTATGATGATGATGATTAGACTATGCATTTTACTGTACATTGGGTAATAATTACAGCAGTACTATGTTGACTTTCCGAAACTGGAAATGGTTTTAAATTAATCATACATTAAGTATTAGATTGCGTCACATTTTATTCATTATACAGCAGTACAATCTATTGTTTTGTTTTATTTTAAGCAGGTATTGAAAGTAAATTTCTTTTGGGCGATGGGTAAAGAAAACAGGCATGTGGACAACAGAAATTTATGCTGGTGTTGGGTAAAGTAGTTAAAATATATTATTTGGTAGCATTACCTGAAGGTAAGTAGTCAGGTAAAAGCTACATGTTATTAAACCGTTGTCTGCGGTCCCTTTTGTTCTACCAGCTAAATCGGTTTATGACCACATTATTTATGTTAACGCTTTTTATCAAAAACTATTTTGATGTGGATGTCGTAGAAGCGAAAGATAAAAAGTCGATGTTATTGAAAAGTTGCCGTATATGATACAGACTATACATTGGTTTATGTCTGTAATATCTATGTTTACGCTTGTAATTAGATTGTTTTACTGTGGCTTTTGTTAAATCAAAATTTCTAAGGAGGTTAATTTGATCGAACTGATTTGAACGGCATAAGTCATATAAATTTTGCTTTCGAATTACAATTTTGACTGTGTTTTCAGTGCTATTTGGTGCCTGCGCATGCATGTATTATGTAAGAAAATATTCCGTATTACACTGCCAGTGGCTTAGTCGTACAGGAATTGCAGTAACATTGATTCTTGAATATTGCAATAGTATGGTATCTTAATGCCGCCATCTATTTAATAATTTTCGTCCACACTGCCAAATCTAGGGCTGTGCGCTTTGTGACTTTATCGTAATCACGAAATCATTTATCAATAATCAACATCTGTATAGTATTTCTATTATTTAGTTATTTGATTCCGAGGGGATAACCCAACATAATAGATAATAATTTTGATACTATATTTACTTTTATTTAGATGCTTGTGTATGCAGCTTCTATATCCTCTTGTCACAGGCGTTGTGCTGTCGATATATGTCATTATACCGGAACCAAGGAAGAAGCACTGTCGAGTCAAACAATACACTAGGAATAGAAGCGCAGCCTGAGAGTACTGTCGAATCATTTGGTGGTTTGCATGAGACTTTGCTAATTCTAAATATAAACTCGGAGTGGCAGGGTGACATGACCTCGGTAGAGTTCTTTCACCTTAGACTGGTGAAAGTAAATGGAAACTTTGCTAGCAGGGTAAGCAAAACACTATTAAGTAAAATTTTTGATCTATTCAAATATACGTTATTACATACTTGAATAATGGCTGTATTATAAAGTGCGCGTCTTACAAAGATTACCACCTGACCTATTTCGGGTTAGATCCAACAAATTATCAGGGAAAAAGTAACTGCTGCATATTATTGATTAGATAAAATCAAGAGAAATAATGGCCTAATAGAGTTGAATATAGCTTATATTGCCATCTTTGAAAATGAAATTATCCGGAAAATCTCGTATTATTAAAGAAACGAATGCTTGCATGTGGCTATTCAGTAATTAGATACAATATTTAATGTACCATTTTATGGACGAATTTTATTTCATAAAATATTTGGTGGCCCTCAACACACTTTGTGCATTTCGGTATGCAGTCATTCTCATTAAGCAGATGTAAATAATGTCGCTGGTCCATTTTGCCGTGATAATTTAATTTCTACCATTTTCATCGTTTGCACGCGATCTGTTGAATATGGATCTACAGTGTGTATAAGTCAGAGTATAATAACTTTTGAACTTTTTGAAAAACACGACACCAAGCATTCTAAAATGACGTGTTCGTTACTGTCGCCAATTACAGAACTCTAAAATACATTACAATTCATTTTACACAGGCAAATAAGGTACGAATTTAAGGGATTTCTTTTGATACTATACGTTGGTACAATCACTTCGTTCTTTTATTTATAACAGTTTTCCTCTAGATTGATTTTCCGTCAGCATTCAAATGTTTAAATTTGACTGTCGCCGAAATCAGTGAAATGTTCGTTATAGGAGCTATAATCAGTGGTAGAATCAAAATTATATAAGTCCTCACAAAAGGTTTTACATATATTTCACCAGCATAGCCATCCTTTGAAGTATAGACAACATACAAACAATTGTGACTGGAAACATTCCCAATATTTTCCTATATCCAAAGCTTGCTTGAGAGGTAAATAACAAACTGACATGTTCGTTACGTGGGCTATCTCAGTTACACTGCTAAGAAGAATCTTTGTTGCTTTATTGGAATTTAGATTGGTCCATAAAGTTTCTTATATTTAAAATTCCACTACTCGTACTTCCACAATCGCTCAAAGTTTTGTCAAAATCTCCTGTTTGAAATGTTCGTGACAGAAATGTTCGATATCACGCCCCTCATAAAATGAAGCAGTATGGTGCAGGTTTCTTTCAAAGCTATGACGTTTATATATGACATCATAATTTTGTCAACTGTGCAAGGAAAAATGGCCGCGGTGTTTGTTTTGGAGAATTAAACAAATATTTGGTGCTGCAATTGTCCACGGATTGAAGGTATGTTTTTTTTGCATTGGCATTTCACTTTAAAGATATTGCCAACTGGTATTTGTAAGTATACTTGGTTTTAGAAAAATATCAATTTTATTGCCCTGAAAACATTACGTTGCCACGCATGTCATCATATGCGAGAAAATAAAAGTGGAATATATTGAAATGTTCGTTATGCGATAGTAACGAACAATTCACATATTTTGTTACGATTCTTAAGTCAGATAAAAGCATACAGTATAACATAATTTAAGAAAAAATGTCACAATAACTTTTTTAACACACACGTTTATAGTCTAAATAGGAAAATCATCATTTGTTGCTACTGTTTTTGAAATAACAGACAAATAGATGGACTGCCTACAGTAGAAATTCAAGACAGCACCTACTCCCATTAATTGTTCAATAAATAAAAAGTTAATTTTCGTTGGTGTCTGTATCTTTCTAGCCTATTTTATGTTTAAATTGATATTCAATGATTTCAGCATAAATAAATACAACATGGATTTATTTCAACGTTAGGTTTTTCCTTAAAAATTTGGTAACGAACATTTTATGGAAAGGTAACGAACATTTCAGTAAAGTTTATGATTTTATTTCAGATATAATGGTCAAGGCAAGAGCGGAGATCCAGAAGGCAGCGGCTTAAAGAAAAAGACTATGTCCAGTATCTGGCAAGAGAACGAAGGAGGCGCAAAGCAAACTATGTCCCAAGCAGTCAACTAAGCAGAGCAGAACGTGCCAACAGAAACCAAAAGAACAGAGACTATTTGAGATCATACAGACAGAAAAAGAAATTATTAGCACAAGCAGAGATAATAGATAACGTTGCTGGCGAAAATGAAGAGGTTTGTAATACCAGCGGGTACGAGAGTGCATCCTCTGTAGCTGTGGAACCTCAAGCAGGTCCAAGTCACCTTGTAGTCCAGATACGGTTTCCTGCACGTGCTCGTGGGCCAAGAGTAAGAATGCAAAATATTTTGAATGCATGCAGAAGAGAGATGAAGGTATGGAAAGAAAAGTACGAGATCCTTCACAAAAAGTACAGAAGCAAGTTACGAGCAATACAAAGATCTAGAAAAACTAGCTTGAGTCAGCTTACTCCACGATCAAAAACAGACAAGCAAGTGAAGAACCTTGGTTTGAGAAAAGACCAAATAAAGTCAGTAAGAAAACAGCTACTTTTCAGCAACGTGCTTTGTGAAGAAGTAAAAAGCGCTAAGAAAAAGACCAAGAAGCATCACAGAGGCATACTACGTGGTCTGGTAGGAGGAGAAATATTGAAAAAGTACAGATGTATACGAATGGCAAGTACAGAAACTGGGCTATGCAGAAACAAGTTGGGCCGTTCTTTATCAAAAAGTGTATCGATAGAAAGGTTTAAACGTAGGAGAGAGATTTTTAAGCACAGAGAAAAGGTTGTTTCTTTTATGGAGAGGGACGACAATAGTAGAATGATGCCGGGAAAGAAAGATTACAAGACAGAAAATCATGAGAAGAAACAAACCCGGGTTCTGACAGATTACTTAACAAATCTACACCAGAAGTTCATGTCAGAAAACAAAGGTATAAAGTTGTCTCTTTCCTCGTTCTGTCGGATTCGCCCCAAGAGTATACTGCTTGCTTCATTCATAAGTAGATCTACATGTCTCTGCACACGTCACCAAAATATGTCACTGACATTGAAATCAGCTCGAAATGAAAATGTCAGAGTATGTTTAAATGCAGACAAAATGCTTGACACGAAAGAAAACTTTCTTGAAGATCTGAAACAAACAGTGACCAGTGATGAAATAATCCTGAGCCAATGGAAACGTGTAGCAGTTGAAGAGAAAGGAAAGAAGAAGATGGTAATGAGAGTAGTTGAGCAGAAGGTTACGAAACAGGAGTTTGTAACTCACATGGAGGCCCAAGTAGAGGATTTGCGTCCCATGTGAACAGAGTCAAGACTCAGTATGGAGAAATGAGACGTTTGAAAGACAATTTGCCTGAAAACAATGTTATTGTTCAGATGGACCTTTCTGAAAACTGGACATGTAAGGCTTTGAATGAGATCCAGTCAGCCTACTGGAACATGACAAATATTACCCTTCATCCATTTATCATCTTTTACCGACCGACTGGATCCCAAGAGCTGCAGCACAAGAGTTTTGTCATAGTCTCGGATGAACTATCACACTCCTCCAACACTGTTTGACCTTTCTCGGGACTATCCAGCAGGAAGTAAAACTAATCTGTCCAACCGTGTCTTGCGTCCACTACTGGACAGATATTCCCACTTCGCAATATAGAAACAAGTTCATTTTCTATGAAGTGGCCAACCACAAAGATCTCCATGGCAACAACTCGAAATGGTATTATTTCGAATCGGGCCACGGAAAAGGCCCATGTGATGGTCTTGGTGGGGTAACCAAGAGGATGGCCGATGAAGCTGTAAACGCAGGAAAAGCAACCATCCAGAATGCACAAGACTTCTTTGCATGGACACAATCAGAAAAATGCAACTTGCATAATGTAAAGTTCCTTTTTGTTAGTAAGGACGAATGTCAAGAAAAGGCACTTGAACTAAACAAGAGGGCAGTAAAAGCAATTAGTGGGACTATGAAAGTTCACGCAGTTGTGGGACACGGGAACTCGGAAGTATCAGTGCGAGAAACCAGTTGCTATTGTAATGTGTGTCTCTCAGAACAGTTAATTTGCAGTTCATGGAGAAGGGATACAGTAGAGCCAAAAGCTTACGTCTCTAGCAAAACAGCAGAAAGTGCAAGTGATGAAAGTACTGAGAGTATTGTTGAGGAATCAACAAATGAGAATCAGGAATCTATGCCATGTGGTGTAAATGAGTATGTAGCTGCAAAGTATGGTGGAAAATGGTATGTGGGTAAAGTCACGGATGTAGATGAAGACGATATGGAGGTGGAAATATCTTTTATGGAGAATAGGAAGAGTATGTATCAGTGGCCACGTCGGCCTGACATTATCTGGATGAAATGTTCTGAAATTATCAAGAAAATAACAGAACCAGTTCCTACAGGAAAAACTAAGAGATTGTTCAAACTTTCAGATGAAGACAAAGCAGAGATTGAACGTATCTATTATGATCATAGTCAGAAGTAAAATTGTGGTGAAATGTTCGTTACGTTTATGTGACTGTTAGATTCAGGGCAGTGCTTAATAAGATTATTGGGGGTTTAAATGAGTGCTAGAAAATATATTAACTTTTGCAGATAGGTACGATTGTTAAAAAGTATGTGTATGTTCATAATTTCAATGTCACGATCAATGTTTGAATAAGTAAGAAGTTGGTAACGGATATTTCAGACGTATAATGCATATTGAAAATTGACTTTTAAATCTGTTAAAGAGTTAATTATTTTTGTAACTGTTTCGTGTTTATGAAGCTTATAAAAGACAATAGTAGTTTGTCGTTCAATGTTTTCTGTTGGTTAGTTTGCTTAAAGATGCGTACAAAACTGGCAGTTTAGTTACATATCGTGATTTGTAATATCTATAAAGGGGTCATGTAAAACAATAATAATGTTTTTGATGCACTTTGTGCTTCTCTGAGATTTGTTTTTATAAATTCCATGTGTTTTCTGTTCAAATAACCTGTTGCTTGTTATACTTTACCATTTCAAGTTAGTGTTCCCGCCTTCAAATATTATGAAATGTCCGTGACTTTTGACCAGCTTTTGAAAAAAATGAGTAATGAAGTCTCAGGCAAAAGCAGGTACTTTAATGTCACAAAAGAAATCTTCTCTGTAAAATTGTCACTCTTCATAAAAAATATCTATCACACTTATCTTCTTTATGTACGTTACAGTATATGCTTAAACATACTTGAAACTTTAGTTTTTAAGAACACCATAGTTACCGTTTTTAAACCTAAATCTTGCTGACTTTCTATTTTTAGTAAATATACTTGAAAACCTAAACATTGTATGTAATTTGAGATTTGAATATTCTTCTGCTGGAAAATCACATGAAAATTTGAATCTAATAAAGATAAGTTACAAACATACTCTTTTAAAAACATTTAATGTGAAGTAACGGATATTTCTGACGAAAAAAAAATGGTTACAATGGCGACTATTTTCCAACGTTAGACTTGAGGTTAAATAATGTTTTCTTGATGTAACACCTGTTATTTTCCTGTTCACAAATGTTTAAAGTTTAGTATTTTTTATGAAATAAAAATTTACTAGTAAACTACTTTTTCCTGTTCTTTTACCACTCATGTGCATCTGCTTAATGAGAATAGCTGATGGCATATTGTATACACAATCACTAGTATAATTTAGGCAATCAGAGCAAAATCCATTATCATGATGTTGAGAATTCGTTGAGCATCTTGGCCTCGGAATCTCGGCAGCTGGATTTGCTAGCAGAATTTGCAATTTTGCATTCTTCTTCCATTGTCTAGTACATGTGTACTTATCATAAATTTAGAGCTTCAGCATCATAGCGTTGCCTATTTTGTTTCTATGCAATTTGGCTAGAAATCTATCATTTCATGCTTCATTTCATGATACTTCTATCTCATACAATATGCCATGATATTTCATTAATTTTCTGTAATGATATTATAATAATAAAAGTCACGGCCTTATCCCATTCAATCAGCATTTGTTATTTATTGTCAATAGTCAGAAGCGACAGACTGCTCTTACTGATATATGGTAAAAATCTAGGTCAGTTCTCGTCATGGTTAAAACAACATGTCTCTCAGAGTGCGGACGAGTCTGTCGCTTCTTATTTTCATGTCCTACGGATAAAATAACTTTCCAGTTATTGGTACAATAGTATAACATAAAAGAATATTTGCAAGAATGTTTTTATTGAAAATAAGATGAAGAAATTAATACAGGATAGCAAGTCAATGTTTTCAATACATGTAACTAAGTAATAATGCTCTAGAGGAAAAAGCGTTTTGTTTCGTATGTACTACACTTTGGCAATGAAGTTAAGGTGGTGTAACTTTTAATTCACAAAAACTCTTCTTTAAATTCCTAAACCAAAATTATTTTGAAACATAATTTATCATGCTTTACTGAATACATTTTATGACATCATCAAAACTTCCTTGCAGCAATTTTATGTTTTATTTGAAAGTGATTAGTTTTCTTAACCCATTCTATAACATTATCATGATTTTATACTATTTGCCGGTAGCTGTTCAAATTACTTCAAATGCAAAGTTAATTCGCTATGCCACAGACGCTTCAAAAGCACTTATTCAAAATGTCTTTATACATGTACATGTATCTACAATTTTGTAGCACAAACATAAAAACGACAAAGAAAATTTCAAAAAGAAACATTCAAACATAAAGTCTACAGATGGTAAAGATCAAGGACTTTTCAAAAATTATCTTGAAACATATTTTTGGCATCATCATTTTTTAATCAAATACGAACTAAATGAAACTATCTTCTTCCGTTAAAAGCTATTGTTAAGTGTAACTTAAGGGAATATATATATTTATATATTTTTGTCGTTGTACCGGTGAAAACCACATTGAGAATTTCAGCAAATCATTAAAAAATCGCGATTCAAAAGAGCCATTTTAACAAGGCGATTTACTTTTACCACCAATAAACACACAGAGAAAACAACAACAACAAAAAAAAAACAATTAAGAATGAACTATAAACAAAAAGAGCAATAAAGCAAAAAGATAGTGTTAAATGAACCGCGCCATGGGGAAATCTACCGCACAAAAGATGATTTACGCCATTATCATATAAGCTTTGACGTCATATCTGACGTAATTTTGCGATAATTGATCGCAACAGATTTTTTTCAAAATGTTTTATTGCAATTCAGTAAGTTAGCCAAATTACGATTTCAAACGTATATTTAAAGTTCTGATATATTTAAAACCAGTAAAAACACAAAAGAGGCAATACTGCATCAGGTACATTTTCACAGAAAGCGGCTCATTAAATCTGTCAATTCGTATCGGTTATTCAGTCCCAGTCGTTTTCTCCATTGCAAACTACATTAGTCAAGCTGATCGATCTACTTTTTCTCTTCTCCAAGTCTTGCGTATGCCTCTGTCAAAATGGCAAATGTAGGCTATATGACGAGATGTATTATCAACACATTTTGTTATAATATCTATCACAAGAAATGTACTCATAAGTTATGCTAAAGATGGAAATTTAAAAGTTCTCCAAGCAAAATGTAAATGACTTTAACTTGTGTATGACAAAATCATTATGTTGTCGCACTTATATGAAGTAAGGTAAAGAAAGAATTCAATGGTGAACAAAATATTAATATTACAATTATACTATGAAACTAACCTTCCTCTAGCCTGCCATAAATGCATTCATTTGCTGAAATATAAAAAAGATTCTCACCATTCAGACTATAAAGCAGTTAAAAAATATATTTATTCATTTTGTTGGGTTTAACGTCGCACCGACACATTTATAGGTCATACGGCGAGTTTCCAACTTTGATGGTGGAGGAAGACCCCCAGATGCCACTCCATGCATTATTTCATTACGAGCGGGCACCTGGGTAGAACCACCGACCTTCCGTTAGCCAGCTGGATGGGTTCCTAACATGAAGAATTCAACGCCCCGGGTGAGGCTCGAACCTACATCGATGAGGGGCAAGTGGCAAAACATTTAAGTAATACATCGATACACTCGTCATAAGGTATATAAGTTAGATCTGAACTCGGCTGCCTTAATGCTTCAAAGATGCTTTATTTTAGAAATTAACTGATTCCTTGCATATATACTTTTGACGAAGGATTTAAACTGGCCAGAGAAATACAGTCAATCGAAACGATTTTACATGACTGAGGTACAAACATGAAACGCTATAATCATGCACTTCATTACGGGGGATATACAAGTATCAAAACACATGTCAACATACCAATCAACGTGTTTATTGCATCTGAAATAAAAAAAAGAGTAATGTATGAATAATGGTCCTTGCGGAAAAAAAAGAAAGAAAAAAAACATAGTTCATGCGTAAAAATTATTATATAAATTCGTCTGTATTTTATTCTTTTCTGTGCCATATAATTTTAAAATTCATCCAGAATTAATGAACGTATCATCTAAATACCAAATTGAATCGAAGTTAAGTATAGTATCAAACGTGAGCGTATATACCAGACAAAGTCACGTTGCCAAAGTGCCATCTTGATTAATGCGTTTTGAAAAGTAAACAATAAATTAAACAAGAGGACCATGATGGTCCTGAATCGCTCACCTGACCCCACATGACTCAGTTTTGAACTGAGTATGACGTCGTTTTTTTCTATTATTTGACATAGTAACCTAGTTTTTGAGCTCATGTGACCCAGTTTTGAACTTGATCTAGATATCATCAAGATAAAACTTCTGACCAATTTTCATGAAGATCCATTGAAAAATATGGCATCTAGAGAGGTCACAAGGTTTTTCTATTATTTGACCTAATGACCTAGTTTTTAGAGGCACGTGATCCAGTTTCGAAATTAACCTAGATATCATCAAGGTAAATATTCTCACCAATTTTCATGAAGATCTCACGAAAAGTATGGTCTCTAGAGAGGTCACAATGTTTTTCTATTTTTAGACCTACTGACCTAGTTTTTGATCGCACCTGACCCAGTTTCAAACTTGACCTACATATTATCAAGATGAACAATCAAACCAAGTTTTATATAGATCCCATGAAAAATATGGCCTCTAGAGAGGTCACAAAGTTTCCCTGTTTTTATAACTACTGACCTAGTTTTTGACCGCACGTGACCCAGTTTCGTAACTGACCTAGATATCATCAAGATAAACATTCTCACTAATTTTCATGAAGATCCGTTGAAAAATATGGCCTCTAGGGAGGTCACAAGGATTTTCTATTTTTAGACCGACTGATCTATTTTTGTAACGCACGTGACCCAGTTTCAAATTTGACCTAGATATTATCAAGATGAACATTCTGACCAATTTTCATGAAGATCCATTTAAAAATATGGCCTCTTGAGAGATCACAACGTTTTTCTATTTTTTAGAAGTTTTGGATCGCACGTGGCCCAGTTTCAAACTTGACCTAGATATCATCAAGATGAACATTTTCACCAATTTTCATGAAGATCTCATGAAAAGTATGGCCTCTAGAGAGGTCATTAGGTTTTTCTATTTTTAGACCTCCTGACCTAGATTTTGTCCGCACGTGACCCAGTTTCAAACTTATTCTAGATATCGTCAAGATAAACATCCAGACCAACTTTCATACAGATCCCGTGAAAAATATGGCCTCTAGAGAGGTCACAACGTTTCTCTATTTTTAGACCTACTGACCTAGTTTTTGACTGCACGTAACCCAGTTTCAAACTTGACCTAGATATCATCAAGTTAAACATTCTCACCAATTTTCATGAAGATCTAATGAAAAATATGGCCTCTAGAGAGGTCACAAGGTTTTTCTATTTTTAGACCTACTGACCTAGTTTTTGACCACACCTAACCCAGTTTCGAACTTGATTTAGATATTATCAACATAAACATTCTGACCAATTTTCATGAAGATCTCATGAAAAGTATGGCCTCTAGAGAGGTCACAAGGTTTTTCTATTTTTAGACCTCATAACCTAGATTTTGACCGCACGTAACCCATTTTCGAACTTGATCTAGATATCATTATGATGAACATTCAGACCAACTTTCATATAGATCCCATGAAAAGTATGGTCTCTAGAGAGCTCACAAGGTTTCTCTATTTTTAGACCTACTGACCTTGTTTTTGACTGCACGTAACTCAGTTTCAAACTTGACCTAGATATCATCAAGATAAACATTTTCACCAATCTTCATGAAAATCCATTGAAAAATATGGCCTCTAGAGAGGTCACAAGGTTTTTCTATTTTTAAATCGACTGACCTAGTTTTTGGCTGCACATGGCCCAGTTTCAAACTTGATTTAGATATCATCAAGGTGAACATTCCGACCAATTTTCATGAAGATCTCATAAAAGTATGGCCTCTAGAGAGGTCACAATGTTTTTTTTCTATTTTTAGACATACTGACCTAGTTTTTGCCCGCACATGACCCAGTTTCAAATTTGAACTAGATATCATCAAGGTGAACATTCTCACCAATTTTCATGAAGATCCATTGAAAAATATGGCCTCTAGAGAGGTCACAAGGTTTTTCTTTTTTTAGACCTACTGACCTAGTTTTGGATAGCACGTGACCCAGTTTCGAACTTGACCTAGATATCACCAAGATGAACATTCAGACCAACTTTCATAAAGATCCCATAAAACGTGACCTCTAGAGTGGTCACAAGCAAAAGTTTACGGACGCACGCACGGACGGACGACGGACGACGGACGCCGCGCGATCACAAAAGCTAACCTTGTCACTTTGTGACTGGTGAGCTAAAAAACAAAACGTAACAGGACGTTCATACAGAACTTTTTTCGACGTAGACACTAATTCCTCTGTAGGCGCAAGAGGTAACAGACTCCGTTATTTTGACTGATCAGTAAGACTCACTTGTTACAAATACGAATGGAACTATTTTACTCGAGGGTAACTGTTTAGGCGGGGAAACAATGGTCTGCCGGCAAAAACTGTTACCCAAGAGTCAGACACTTCCATCCGCACCTTCAAATAGTGATAGTTTTTTTTCCGTGCAGGATATATTCTTCAATTCATAGAAGATATATAATAAAATGAATCCATTTTCAAAACCTTTTTGTTTAAGTAGCATTTACCTCCTGTGATAGAAAATATAACTCTGCCAACACACCCAGATCATAATATAGTCTTACATTCTATATTTACCAACTTTGCAGAAAAATCATTAACAAAAATTAAGACACCCTCACCTTCTGACACATCTTCCCAGTCTATTCCAACTGAAATAAATCAATTTGATAGTAAGATAATATTATGAGGATGCAACGTAAATTTCTAAATTTATGAGAGTTAGCTTTTTTTCCTGTTTTCATATGGAACTTGCGCTTGGTTTTGCTGCGAAAGTATTTAAGTATCTTTAATTCATATTTTATTTGTTTATTTATTTTGTTATGTTTAACGTCGCACCGACATAATTTTAGGTCATAAGGCGACTTTTAAGCTTTGATGGTGGAGGAATACCCAAGACGCCCCTCCGTGCATTATTTCATCACGAGCGGGCACCTGGTAGAACCACCGAAATACTGTAAGCCAGCTGGATAGCTTCCTCACATGAAGAATTCAACGCCCCGAGTAAGGCTCGAACCCACATCGATGAGGGGCTAGAAAATTGAAGTCATCGACTTTAACCACTCGGCCACAGGAGCCCACTCTTCAATTCAAAATTTCAGATGACTTGATTACTCTTAAAAAAGATAACATAATGAAATATACCTTCGAAGAAGTTCTCAAGCGCATGTATAAGTAAGTCTTCCAGATCATACTTGATAGGTTCGGCGAGCAGCTCACTCTCAAAAACTGAAAGTTGGAATATAAATAAGACATAAATAGAAAATAGGGAATGTTATATGAATGTGTCGAATAAAATACTCCTACACGATCCGCAGCCTATAATCAACTCGTACACTGTGAAAAAATACCATAAAATATTACGGGAAAAGTCCCGGCAACTGGTTTCCGGAACAGTTCCGTAAATTTACGTGCCGACTGTATCAGTATTAACCATAAAATAACGGGCAATACTGTAGTTACTACGGTACCCAAAAGTTACAGTCTCCCCGTAAATACACGGTCCTGTCCTAAAAACCAGCTGCCGGGACTTTGCCCGTAAAAATCTAAAATAACGGGCAATACTGTAGTTACTACGGTACCCAAAAGTTACAGTCTCCCCGTAAATATACGGTCCTGTCCTGGAAACAAGCTGCCGGGACTTTGCCCGTAAAGACCTAAAATAACAGGCAATACTGTAGTTACTACGATACCCAAAAGTTACAGTCTCCCCGTAAATATACGGTCCTGTCCTGGAAACCAGCTGCCGGGACTTTGCCCGTAAAAATCAAAAATAACAGTTTTCGCCGTAACTGAGATATTGTGAAAATGCATCAAAATTAACCAAAATGTCTAAGTAAAAGGGGACAATATTCATGAAATATTGGTACCAGAGTTATGGACCTTGTGTCATATGATGTGGATGATAAGGTGGAATAAATATTTCAAGTCTGAATCAAATCCATTAGGTAAAAACTGAGATAGAGTGAAAGTGCTTCAAAACTTTAACCTGAAATTCTAAGTAAAAAAAGGGGGTGTGTATGTGGAGGGGGGTGGGGGGGGGGGGGGTGATACTTCACGAAATATTTGTGCAAGAGCTATGTCCATTTTGTCAAATGCCGTGAGTAATGATGTTGAATAACTATTTCAAGTTTTAATCAAATCTATTAAATGAGATAAGAGTGAAAGTAAATGAAAACTTTAACCTGAAATTAATTCTAAGTAAAAGCGGGCATAATTCATAAAACATTGATATCAGAGTTAAGGACCTTGTGTTTTTTGATGTGGGTGATAAGGTGGTACAACTATTTTAAGTTTAAATCAAATCCATTTAGTAATAACTGAGATAGAATGGAAGTGCATCAAAACTTTGACCTGGAACTCTTAGTAAAAAGGGGGATGATGAGGAATAACTATTTTAAGTTTGAAACAAATCCACCAAGTACTTACATAGATAAAGTGAAAGTGCATCAAAACTTTAACCAAAGTGCGGATGCAGAAGGACGCCAACGCCGGGTCGAGCAGGACAGCTCTCCATACTTTGAATATAGTCAAGATAACTAGACAAAACGTACTGAAGTCAGTGGAAAATGGTCGGCGGACAAAGAGTTTAATCAACATATTACTTAGACATAATAAAATAATCAATTTCAAGATTTTCAAGACTTCAAGACTTTTATTTCAGTCATTGCTCATTTAGAGCATGTGACATAATAACAAACCAAGTGAACAAGTGGAACACAATAATCAAAGAAAAAGAACATATATTGCTATGTTGGAACATAAAATTTGACGTTTTATATAGTTAGAATAAAAAAAAAATTACTTCAACATATATTTAATTAGATACATACATCTTAAGAAATATATCAAATTTTGGTCACAAGAATATGATACCTAAATCATATGGCAAAATATTAAAGTACTGTCTATAGAAACAAAGTCAGTCTTAGAAATACTATAACAGTTATTCCAGAATTTGAACTCAAAGTCTGAACATCAAATTTCCAATTCTGAACAAAGTTTCAACAAACTCATCATGAATTCTTGTTTCTCAAAGCCAGCAGAACAGGATCTCATAGTAGAACACCAAATGCCCACCCCCACCCCCACCCCTAATGCATTGTATAATTGCATAAGAAAAAGAAACAATTTTTGTCCTTTGAATCATCAAGTGTGATCTTAGAACAAAGCATTCTCTAATTATTTGGCAAAGAAAAGTTCTACTGTTTTGGGTCAATGTGACCTTGACCTACTGACCTCAAAGTAAACAGGGGTCATCTGCTCGTCATGACAAACATCCCTTTAAACTTTCATGATCCTAGGCCAAAGCATTATTGAGGTAATCATCCAGAAACTGTTAAAATGTTGAGGGTCAATGTGACCTTGACATTCGACCTACTGACCTCAAATCAATATGGATCATCTGCTGGTCAAGATCAACCACCCTCTCTAATTTCATGATCCTTGGCCCAAGCGTTCTTTAGTTATCATCTGGAAACAGTTTAACTGTTACGGGTCACTGTGACATTAACCTATGATCTACTGGCCTGAAAATCAATATGGGGAATATGCTGGTCATGGCCAATCTCCCTATCAACTTTCCCGATCCTAGTCTAAAGCGTGCTTGAGTTACCATCCGGAAACTGATTGGTCTATGGACCGACCGATGAACCGGGGGTAGGGGTGTGTATTACAACAAGTCGACTGATCTTTAGAACCAATAACAGTGAATGCATACACTTACATATTTTTTTCTTCATTTTTTCTATTTAGTAATTTACACTAGAAGTTAAAAGTCTGCTTTTAATCTACATACACATCTAAAAAACAGTTAAATTTCACTGGAACCTGAAACGTCAATGTTTTTTTTTTCCATACTGACGTTCAAATTTCACATTTGATGTGTGACGTAATTTGTGATGTCAATTTCGTGTATGCCGTTGCATCTAACAGTTCTGTTGCGAGAATAATTTTCAATTTCACTGGGGCTAAATAACAAATTAGAATCATTTATGTAGTATTTTAAGTGTAGACATGGATGTAATAAAAAGATTATTATATTTATATCAAGAAACCTGCACCCATTCCTTCGCATGATAATATTGTGCTCTTAAAGTCGTGCAATATTTCCGCTGCAGAACTCTTGCAGATTTCTTGATACAAATCTAATAACCTATAATTACACTAAACGCATAACAGATTATACAATTTGGTGTGTAAAATTTCAACTGAAACTGATCAATTATGTTAAAATTCTCCACACCAAATGTTTCAGGTCTGTAACAAAGTACATGTACAATCACATAATTAAATAGAATTTAATTTCTTTACCTCACCATGAAACATCCTGAATTTACGACTCTTTCTTATAATTTCTACGACATACAATTGAAATATCATGTGTTTTAACAAATACTCATATTTATGGTAGTGGGGCAGGCATAGCAAGTCTTTAATTGAAAAATGTAAATTTGCCAAGAAATTATTGTGTCCAGCATGATGAAGGTTAAAAGTATAACAAAATTCTAGTGAGTTTCTAGTGAGTTATATCTATACACATTTTGTTAACGCCATTAATTTAGAAAATAGAATTTTAAAAAAATGTATAATTAAGAAATAATATATTTCATTTAGTGATTTGTCGCTGAATAAATCATTGTTTGGAGTTCAGATGGTTTCTTCTCTAGTGCGCCGCTATGCCGTTTGACGCCATGACGTAATGATTGTGATATCAGAACAGTGCATTGTTGTATAATGAATTAATAATTCACTGTTTTCAGCCTTCTTTGTTTAATAGGAAAATTAATCGGATTGTGTTAGAATTTCATATATCAAATGAAAGCTTCCAAAGGACGTTGTTTCTTTTATTTAACGTCGCGGAGGAAGACCCTAATGATGGAGGAAGACCCTATGTGCCCCTCCATGCATTTTTTTTTATCACGAGCGGGCACCTGGTCAGAACCACCGACCTTCCGTAAGCCAGCTGGATGGCTTCCTCACATGAAGAATTCAACGTATTCCATTCAAAAGTATTAGTAACACTATTCACAAAGGGAATAAAGTTTAGATGATAACCTGTTACATGTTGTTCCAAATGGAATGAACTTTGAAAATAGAGCCAAAAAATTCAACCTGACATTTACACCTGTATCATGGCTTACTTATAACTAATTGAATTATATACAGATTAAAGCGGTAGCTTTGTAGTAAATTGTACATGTGTTAAGTAGTACTGGAACAAGATCATCATAACTTTTAACAAAATTAGCAAAACTAGATTATGTAGTGTTTTTTTTTTATATTTTCCAACAAACATTAAAAATATCCAATCATATTTAATGGGGTTACCCCGCACACATTAAAAAGGAAAGATATCTATCCAATAGCTATCTTTCACTTTAGATATTAAGCTCACATGTAGAAGATTACAATCAAGTATATTTATTATAATAACTTTACCTAATATATATTAATAGTATATGTACATGTAGACCTACATTCATAAATGAATGTCAAGCAGTAACGATCATGTCTTAAAAAATACTTCAAGTTTTAGTGGTAGTACAAATTTATACTGTCTTTAGCTATACACGTTTGCAGTGAGTATTAATTCTAACCTATTTATAGTACTGTTAATATGCATAAACGTACTAATTTTAACGTTTTAACAATTTTGGTCTTGTATACCTTTAACAAAAGAAATTGTGCTACAAAGTAGACAAAATGAACAATATGTGACATGATCATGTGAAATGTTACTAGCTTCTGTGGGTTATCAAAAATTAAACCACATCCTTCATAAAGACAAACTAAGAGTATTTTGAACAGAATGAGCATAACGAGTTATGTGTAATAGAGTTCCGCTTAAGACGGTGCTAGGGGGCGTGAAAGGTGTTGCACATTTCATTACTTCTGATGAGAAGACTCAATCAAACCGAGTCTGCTATTATTCTTTTTGGTTGCATTCTTTGCTTCCAAAGGATCTTTTACAGATTTTATTATTTTTCATACATTCATTCTTGCTTTGACTAGTTCTACATAAATTAATATTACTTTTTCTCAGAAATGACCTTATCTTGCAAAGGAACTACATGTATATAATATATTATTGATTTCAATGGTTTGTAATTTTTCACAACCAGAATAAATAGTACTAGTTTCAACTTCAGAACGAAAAATAACATTTAGATGTGTTGCAACGATTCGAACAAATCAACTGCTTTCTTGGCCATGTTGGCGGGCTCACACTTGGTGTCTCCTTAAAAATGATCTTTTAAATTTATCAACAGCTTGCAAGTCAACTTCAACATTTAACTCTTCAAGAGAGGACAACAATTTCTCCGCCTTAAATGTACATTGAATGATAACATCCCTGGTATACACCTTTTTATACACATACCCTTGTAACACATTGAGGACTCCAACAATGTTTCTAAACTTCATTTTAAATGGAGTTAGATCATCAGATATGAACATATCTCTATACACTTCTGCGTTTTTTTTTCAACTTAAAAAACTTGAGAACTGTTGACCTGTCCAGCGACAAATTTTACAACACGCAGTATTACACTTGTGTCCGGCCATTCATGGTAGGTTTCAATTTATGAAATACTGATATCATCAATACTGAAGACATTAGCTATGACGCCCTCATCGACAGAATCACTATCATTCTGTGAAGTAAAATGGACTGCTCCTCATCCCCTTTCATGTCCTCTACTCTTAAGAGTATATGTACTGATACTGACAACAATGCTTTCTTAAGATCAGTCATGGTTGAGCTTCAACTTGAAGAATTTCAAGTGGCTTAACAACCAGTCTATGAATCCAAACATTTTCTCTTTGTGTATATTAGTCGAATATAAGTATTAAAAGTAGTCAAAACTACAAAAACTTTTTAAAAACAAGTCACTTTATTTTTAACCAACGTTTCGGCTACATCAGCCTTCTTCAGGGTTCAAAATAAACATAACAAAGGAAGTGACGTCAACGTGGATAAACTAATCCGACGTATAGTTTGTTTTATATTTTCGACAGTCAAACTGAATATTGGTTTAATTTATCGTTACATTAAAAGCTGATATGAACATACTTATTAACTTCACCAATTTTGTTGTCTGTTTTTTGTTATTGTTGTTGTTTTGTTGTTGTTTTTTTTTTGCATAGGCGTAGGAGCGAGTTTACTTTTGAGGGGCCAACCTTTTCGACATGGGGACCGGTGGCTTGCAAGGGATCCCCGGTGCATTCATGACAAAGCCTTGTCCAGGGGCCAAATGGGCCATAGGTCCCCTCTATAGGCATACGACTATGCGCTGAACTGCCTGCAGTTCAACTTAACTGGTCAAAATATGTATTGTTCCAATCAAGCTTGTCATTTTTTTATTTTTTTATATGGTCTTCGGTTGAAGCCCTGAATATACACTCAAATAGCGCTGCATTTGCCTAATTATGATATAAATTTGTGGAAATATGATTTCCCTTGGATAGACAATGAAAAATGTAAATACATAACGTTTACATGCATAAATAGGCTAAATACTTACATTGTTTTTGCAGACGCTCAAACCTGAACTTGATATTATATTCTTTTTATAAGATAGAATCGAACAATACTTGGTGCGTACAGGGTTTAAATACTCACACCTTACGGAAAGAGACAATCAGAATGCAAGGAAAGGTCAAATGCAAATCAGAAATCAGGTTGAAAAGAATTATATAATACTAACTAATTGTTATATTTATATATTAGACTGCAAGTTATATCTCTTTTCCAAAATATCTGAGGGACCAAACTATGCCAGCCTCCACCCCACCACCCCGTGGCCCCCGGCTCCTACGCCTATGTTTTGTTGTTTTTTTAGAGTACAATTCTTCAAAGCTGCCTCCAACTTATCAACATATTAACGCACATACTCTGCAACATTAGAAATGTCCTCATGAGCAAGTGCTACAGTTGTTTTCTTTCACAGCAGCCACGTCTAGCCGACCTTCCAACATGGTTACGAATATATTTGGAACGAACTCGAGTCCACGTTTATCCACGTGACTCATTCAAATACTGCAGTTTTCGATGTAAATATTGAACGCTACTGTAGACTTTTTTAATCAGTCACTGTTGTAATTGCGATAACTTGGATTCTTTTTAAATTAAACGACTGAAATTTTCTCGATTGTTCCCATATGCTATTTATTCGTGATGGTATTTTTCCATTCTAATATGCTTTTCTCTGTTGAAACACTCTTAAGCTAAAATGACGCCACGCCAACGTGTGGTGAGGTCAATGTTTTTGTTGCGACCAAGAAAGAGCGCTACTATATTCTATCTACTGTTTTAGATTAAGGGCATATCAAAATCGATATCATTTATAGTAAAACCGTGTTTTAACACTATTTATCAATCGGTTAGTAATACGTCGGTCGTACAAATAATTTTACCCGGGCTGCGCCCTCGTGAAATTATTACGCCTGACGTATAACCGCCCATCGTGCATAAATAGGGTTAAAACACTCTTTTGCTATAAATTATTTCTTAATTAAAATGGCTTAAATCAACCATGCGTGGTATACTTTATTATTTCATTTTCAGCGTAGTCTTATAAAGATATATGAAAATCATGGGTGATCGAAGTTATCAATGGATAAGAGTGTAGTGTGGCGGTAGTAGGACACACAAGATTTCGGAACGGACGGACGTACAGATAGCAGCAACGCCATGTGCCCAAGATGAATGTTGGGAATAACAACAACAACAAAAGAGAGAGAGAGGGAGAGAGAGAGAGAGAGAGAGAGAGAGAGAGAGAGAGAGATATCAAAAGATAAAACATTCTAATTAAAGGTGTGGGGGCATTTATATATATATATATAAATGCCCCCACACCTTTAATTAGAATGTTTTATCTTTTGATATATACTTCAAATGTAGAAAAATCCTCTCCATATGTATCTAATTTTACTAAGTATTATAAATCAATTGGTTATATGGAGCTACATTCATAACTAAATGTCATGCAGTAACATGATGATTATCAAAATATCTCCCAGTATTTGGTTATAGTATACATTTATACTGTGTGTAGTTATACATGTCTTAAAGTGTGCATCGTTTTAAACTTAACGCATATTGTTGTTAAAATACACGATCCTGATGATTGAATATTTACACATTTGAGTTAAAATTAATTCTGAAATTTGGATCAAGTAGACCTTTAAAAATAAAGTATAAGCAAATGCACTTACTTTTCTCCAAAAATTCCCAATCTCTGTCTCTTAACAATTCAACACCTGTTTGTTCTGCAAAGAAACATATAAAACAGTGTTACTGTATTTTGCCGATGTTAAGGTTTATGCCCGCTGGGACATTTATTACCATATTCTTGAGGTCACATAGCCTGGGTTACCTGCCCCTTAACTGCATTAGTACAAGCCGGGAACCAGGCTAGAGGTCACAACCCTCGATTGTCAACGACATATCGTGCATCTTACCCGAAGTTACCCGTAATCAAATCAGGCGTTGTGATGTGATGTCAGAATTTTTACCTCCCAATAGTCGCTTGTAAACGGCAATCTGACTGAAGTACTTGATCTTCTAAACGAAGATCTTCACATACGTCTTCTGTACATTTTGGATTTCCAGTATTGTTATTTTTATTTTCACAAATGTATTTTTATTTGAACCAATCAGACGACTTGTTCGAATGTTTAAGCGTAAATCTGCAGTCAATCCAGGGCTCGAACCCGGGACCCCTCGCTTACAGAGCAAGTGTCCTAGCGACTGAGCTAGCCGGCCATCTGACATCTAACGACATAAGAATTGTAGATATCAAAAACCAAGACTTTTTGAAGCTTGCAGAATGTTGTAAGTTAGCTTTTGATTGGCCAGCGGAAGGGTCGTCAGAACGAGGCTATCAATAGCTCGTGTTCAGATCCTAGGCGTAGCGTAATAGGAGATGAACTTTAGTCAGATTGTTGTAAACGGTTAATTTTACAGAGATACAAACTGTCTAAAGTACATCTCCTGATACGAAGACGAGCTATTGATAGCCTCGTTCTGACGACCCTTCCGCTGTTCTTCGCCTGTTCTTGTTCTTTTGGACAACACAGAAAATGACATCAGATGACGTAAGCTTTTCCCAGAAGTAAAGAAAATGAAAGTACACAGGCTAAACTTAAAAAATGAAAGTCGCATTTGCACTGGTCAATAGCCATGGTTCACGTGAAGGGGTCACCCCGTCTAAATGTATGCTAATGAGAAGTCAATTTTCAGCACTTTCCAACGATTTCAAAAGTACATGGGCTTTAACACGATATGTCAGCTAAATAAATGCACTCGGAATAAACACAAATTCATCATTCTGTTAGCTCCATAATTTCAATGCGGCGCCTCCGGTTCCCCTGCCCCAGCGCCTGTGCATGAATGTAATATGAAAGCATAAAAACACTTACCTTCGAAAAAGCCAATAAAGTCTCCCTCAATACCTTCAGCATGCTCAGAAGCACATTCAAAGAACTCTGTCATAGAAAACAAAATATGTATTTAAGACTAATCAGAGATGATACTTCATGATCCTTTAGTCAAAATAACCGGAGAATTTTCTTCCATAGCATTAATCATTTCCGAAATGGCCTCAATGATACATTGTAATAGGTAAAAACGTATACGGTCCCCATAAATTGAAAACATGCATCCGTAGTTCAAATAAAAATGAATAGTGTTATTTCATTTGAAAATGTTTCGCATCCTAAGTGAGAGAAACAACAACAAAAACGAACAACAACAAAACTTACCTTTGTCATCAGTAATATCAAGGCATGGAACATCCAAGTTTTCAGGACAGCTGTACTCTGATTCACCTGTAATACATTTTAGACTTCAGAGCAACGTTTTGTTGTTAAAGTAAATAAATGTACGTTTGATTAAAGCTTTTGATTTTGACGAATCTCTGAAGTCAGATGACTTACGTTAGAATATTCACACACACACACACACACACACACACACACAGACGCGCGCGCGCGCGCGCACACACACAAATAAAAAGAAGAAAGTACAACCTACCTTCAGTCCTTCTGAACTGGCTCAATTTGCTAGACTTCATCAGACTTCTTAAACTTGCTGTAAGCTGCGACGGTTTGTCTGCATTTCCTGGAAAACAATTTATGTAATATATTTATATACTGTTGTCTTCAAACAATTAAAATATTTCATATATTAACATATCTGTGGATTCCTGTTCATAATTATTCGTACGACATGTGCGAAACAAAAGTATGTACATAATGTTAGATGTTGAAACAGAACGCATAGGGATTAACCAATAGCCTTGGTGCATTCTTGCATTCAAGAAGCCTACTTTTCTCCAAGTTTTGGATGCAAGTTAAATGCAAGTATAATTTAAATTTAACGTGCAGACATGTCCAGAAATGAGACCGTGTTTTGAAGAGTATTGTCCCTTGATTATTAAGCCAGATCGGTTAAGTTGGTTGTTTCCCTTTATACCATCTTAACGCGAGTATCGACTTTTGTTAATCTATCTTATCTTGATAATCTTGACCATACACTGGTTTTGTTAATTAGGGGTATTGCGACAACATTGTGAAACTTTACACAAGCGGAGTGTATACCTTGCCCGAGGCAATTTGCAGTGTATTCCTCAAATTGGTGATTTTGAATGATAATCGGGTTTTTGTTTCAAAATTGAGAGCCGGGAAGGATATTCCCATTTTAGATATGTATTTAAACTTTTGATTATATCTTTTAAGGGCAAAATATATGTGAATCATAAATTAAAAGTTAATTAATTAAAAAATAATTTTTGAAATTTAAATATTTTTATTCAAACATGTAATCTAAAATAACAGTTTTAACCTAATTTGACAAAGACGGAATTAGATCGACGTACATGTTTATTACCTGATATACATAACATTCTTATTTCTTCAAATAGGTGATTTTGAATGATAATCTGGAATTTGTTTAAAAATTGTCAGGAAGCATATAATTCCCATAACTCAGCGTATTTTTAAAATATGTATTTAATGACCTCCAGATTTGGCTAAAATTAATCTTTCTCTCAAATTGAAGTTTGTTAGTACTAGAAGATGTGTTTTTGTGTCTAAAATATTTCGTCGAAACCAATAGCGCTATAGCGGAATAAGTGAATTATGACTTCAAAATATTTTTTTATAATCGAGACAGTTTACCTTGAGTAAAGCGTTACAATCGCTTTTCGATTTTCATCATATAAAGTAGAAAAACAGCAAATTCTCAAGTATTTCCGTAATATATAGTTAAACTTTGTCAGTAATTAAGTTTTAAAGCCTTCTTAAGAAATATAGCATTTATTTCCAGATATCCATAACATACCCAGAAATCTAAGCCAATTTGCTGGCTTATTGGCGAAATTGTCTCCCTTGAAAACAGGTTATCGGGTGTATCGATTAGCCATTATCGGTCAATTCACGCCTATTGAAATATAGAAGGAGAAAAACTTTAACACATCAAATGACATCAAAAGCATCATCTGACAATATTTATTAAGTTATTGAAGTAATCTGCAATATTTGCACTTTCTTTCAATATAATTTTTAATAAAATAAAATGTGATCTTCTTGCTTCCCGAAGCGTTTGAAATAAGTAACTAATTTTGATCCCGAGTCCCATTGATTTCTGTAGGAAATGACAGACTTTAAGCTTTACATGGTCTTTTAGAATGACTTATTCTTATATTTATAATCATCTCACAACATTTATTAAGTTATTGAAGTAAACTAGAAAAGTTAATCTTTCTTTCAATGAGTTTATTTTTAAATTACTTTTATGTCTTCTTGCTTCCCTAAACGTTTGAATATCACTGATTTTACTAATTTGGAAAATTTTGCCCGTCACAGTACACGTGTACTGATTACACCGGATAAACTGAATAAGATAGACATGTGTGTCAATCTAATTCCGTGTTTAATGTCATTACTTTGCCAGATTAAATAAAAATAAAGTTATTTCAAATTACGTGTTTAAATAAAAATATTCCATTTTTTAATTCATTTAATACCATTTTCACAACTAGAATTATTTATTGCATTAAAACGTATTAACATAAAGTTGATTAACATATAGAACTACATGTTCATATTTAAACTTGAATACTGTACATGTAAATATAACAGGTCCATTGGGTCGGGTGTAAATTTCATGTTTCTTGTTTGTAAGTATTATAATATTGTTGTTAAAAATTTCTTATCTTATCTTTTTGTAATGATTATATATGTATGATAAAGTCAAATAACGTGTTTGATAATAAGTTAACCGAATGCTGACATATTTCTGTTTATTACCGTTACTAATTGGATTAGTGTCTGTTTGTCTGACATGCCCCGCGGCCTAAAGGGACAATTATTACGGCTCTTGCATAAACGCTTTAAAGTTAAAATCTAAATTATGGATATGGAGTTATAAATTTTGATAATTTATCTTACAGTTCAAAATCCAAATTCACATTATTGTAAAGTAAAATGCATTTATAGGCCACGGATCCATATTTAAAAACAAATTTAAATTGAAAAGACACATTTTCAAGGAGACCCGAAATACACATATATTTCGCCCTCATAAAAATATTTTAAAAATTAAAGGGACTATCCTCCAGATCGTTCGACAACAAGAAAAAATACTTTTATAGATATCTAGAAATAAATGCTATATTTCTTAAGAAGGCTTTAAAACTTAATTACTGACAAAGTTTAACTATATATTACGGAAATACTTGAGAATTTGCTGTTTTTCTACTTTATATGATGAAAATCGAAAAGCGATTGTAACGCTTTACTCAAGGTATTATAAGAAGATCTATATTTTGAAGTCATAATTCACTTATTCCGCTATAGCGCTATTGGTTTCGACGAAATATTTTAGACACAAAAACACATCTTCTAGTATTAACAAACTTCAATTTGAGAGAATGATTATTTTTAGCCAAATCTGGAGGTCATTAAATACATATTTTAAAAATACGTTGAGTAATGGGAATTATATGCTTCCTGACAATTTTTAAACAAATTCAAGATTATCATTCAAAATCACCAATTTGAAGAAATAGGAATGTTATGTATATCAGGTAATAAACATGTACGTCGATCTAATTCCGTCTTTGTCAAATTTGGTTAAAACTGTTATTTTAAATTACATGTTTGAATAAAAATATTTTAATTTCAAAAATTATTTTTTAATTAATTAACTTTTAATTTATGATTCACATATATTTTGCCCTTAAAAGATATAGCCAAAAGTTTAAATACATATCTAAAATGGGAATATCCTTCCCGGCTCTCAATTTTGAAACAAAAACCCGATTATCATTCAAAATAACAAATTTGAGGAATACACTGCAAATTGCCCCGGGCAAGGTATAAACTCCGCTTGTGTAAAAAGTTTCACAATGTTGTCGCAATACCCCTAATTAACAAAACCAGTGTAAGGTCAAGATTATCAAGATAAGAGAGATAAACAAAAGTTGATACTCGCGTTAAGATGGTATAAAGGGAAACAACCAAATTTAACCGATCTGGCTTAATAATCAAGGGACAATATTCTTCAAAACACGGTCTCATTTCTGGACATGAAGTATTTTTTCTTGTTGTCGAACGATCTGGAGGATAGTCCCTTTAATTTTTAAAATATTTTTTATGAGGGCGAAATATATGTGTATTTCGGGTCTCCTTGAAAATGTGTCTTTTCAATTTAAAAAAGTTTTTAAATATTATGGATCCGTTGAATACTCCTTTTGATGTCATGGAGATGTATTTTACATCAGTATAAAGTAGGTGAAATTAACAAACAAGTATTTGGACGTACAAATCATAGTATACCGTTGATATGCAGCAAGCCTATCGTGTACCAAAATAAGCGCATTTTCAGATCTAGCAAGAACATTTCTGTATTTCATACCCTTAACTGAAAGGGTGAATATACTTGAATAAAATGTGTCGAAATATAACGTTACAAACTGATCGTTAAGCAAACATTCTGTATGAAGTTATGATTATGACCTCAATGGATTAAAAATTCATGTAAATGAGTCAATGACATGTGAAGATTCAAATGTTTTTTTATATTATAACATATACTGGCTAAGTATAATTGTAAAACTTCAAACACATGTACCCCACAAAACATCTTGCGAGATACATATATCTAAATGAATCAGTTTTATTTTTGTGCAGTCATACTGAGGACTTCAGTAGAGGGGTAATGCATGTTTTTCTTTTCGTGTTATTTATTTATTTATTTATTTTCCTGGGTTTAACGTCGCACCGACATAATTATAGGTCGTATGGCGATTTTCTAGCTTTGATGGTGGAGGAAGACCCCAGGCGCCCCTCCGTGCATTATTTCATCAAGAGCGGACACGTGCATAGAACCACCGACCTTCCGTAAGCAGCTGGATGGTTTTCCTCACCTGTGGAATTATACGCCTCGAGTGAGGCTCAAGCCCACATCGATGAATAACAAGTGATTCGAAGTCGGCGGTCTTAACCACTCGGCCACGGAGGCCCCGGTTTTTCGTGTTTTAACATCTGCAAGATCTCTACACTGGTCGCAGAGGCAGAATCAATCGTGTCCAGCATGAAAAGTGAAAAATGAGGTTTACTCACCTGTTTAAGCCAACGAAAAGCAGCGTTGCGCAATAAAACATAAACAAACATGTATATAGATAGTTTCCACTTACTTAGCCGATTTATGTTGTTTTTGGACAAGAAAGCTGTAAAAAGAAAGTTTAATATACATTTGAAAAGATGTAGAATAATCAGTAATGGTCTTTGTAACATTTATTAACAAAAATCAATAAAATATTTCTTTTACATTATTATTACAATAAAAAACTATCAATGTAACTAACTATTTGAAATAATTACGGTGTCTCTTGCTTATTCGAAATATAAACGATGTAGTGCGCATGTACTTTTTTTTTTTCTTCGTCAGAATAATTAGTGTCTGAATGAAAAAAAAATAATGTGCAAATTTAGCACAACCAAATAGAATCATGATTTTCATGACTTCAGTTTGTCGTGGTAGACTACTCTTTTAACAAGTGCTGTTGTTAACATTACAATTAGGAGGTATACGTAATAATATGAGCCACGCCATGAGAAAACCAACATAGTGGCTTTTGCGGCCAGCATGGATCCAGACCAGCCTGCGCATCCGCGCAGTCTGGTCAGGATCCATGCTGTCCGCTTTCAAAACCTATTGCAATTAGAGAAACAGTTAGCGAACGGCTGGTCTGCGCGGATGCGTAGGCTGGTCTGGATCCATGTTGGTCGCAAACGCACTATGTTGGTTTTCTCATGGCGCGGCTCATATGACTTACCGCTCAAGCCTTTACCACTCACACGGTTGCGCTGGAAAAAAAAAACTCGACTCCTTTAACAATATATTTCAGAAGAATAAAACATTTTTAAGCGGAACTATTAACCCCAAATAAAGGCATTGGTTTCAAGGCTTTAACTAGGGCACAAACATTTAGATTTCTGTAAAAGTATTTATGGAGAAAAAAGGTTAATATCTATCAATTTATTTTTTCAAAATTCACCCGAACAGCTTATAATGTGATAAAATGTAACATAATTTCAGAGTATGCTTGCGACAGTTGAAATGCATACACATGCGCTACATGTGACACTAAATGCGCATAACTTTTTTAGGTGTTTTACGAAGCTCGAGGACTGGCCGATTTACAAGGTCAATATCCAGCTAATACAATCCATGCCTCAATAAAACTAGTTATGGCAGTCACACAGATGCAGTTTCAGTCTTTCGTAATGATAATGCGACAGTATGCAAGTGGCAAAAGGGATATACTTTCAATGAGCATCTGCATAGCTCCAAAATTAAATAAAACAGCGTGCATAATGGTACTTCCAGGTTTATTTCAATGGAATAATTATTAGATACCAGTGCACGAATCATTGAACTCATGCAAAAATAAAAAGATTCAAATGAAAAAAATGATTTATATTTTGCTTTGATAATTTTCAGGACAATAAACACAATAGGCAGAAATTTTGAAATATATAATACCGTTTAGATACATGTTTAGACAAGACATGCATTCTTTATATTTGCAATGACCTCGGTATCGAGTACTCGAGAGACATAGCTTTTATTCGGTCCGTCCGTTATTTCTTCTGTTTGTCTCACCATCTTAATTATGTCATTCAATTCCTAAAGTTTTCATGATATTCAAATGAGACTTTAAATATACATCATCAACATCAGACGGACATGCGCATTTTGTCGGCAAGGAAATTTATTATCTAGTGTCTTTTCTTGAGTGAAAATAAACATTCTGACAAAGTTTCCGGAAGACTGGAACCAATAAGTGGCCTTTAGTAAATGTGGCCTCTATGTTGTTAACAAGCTTTTCCTTTGATTTGATCTGATGGCCTAGCTTTTGACTCGACATGACCAAGTTTCGAACCAGGCCTAGAGATCACCAAGATAATCATTGTGTGCAAGTTTCTATCCAATCAAAGCATTAATGAAACCTTTGTATGGCTGAAAGGGCCAAAATAGAAAATTTTGCCTCTTTCTGGGGCAGTAACTCTAGAACCAATGATAGAATCTAGCCAGTTTTCGAAAGGAACCGAGATCTTATTGTGAATTTAGTTGTGTGTAAGTGTGGTTAAAAGCAAATAAAAATGTCACTTCTATCGTGTTCACAAGGTAAAAATTACCAAAATTTGGCTCTTTCAGGGGTCAATCAGGGACCGTAACTCCAGAACTTATGGTTGGATTAGACAGATGGAATTCAAGATTTATTGTTGCTGAAGATATTTTGCAAGTTTGCAGGGCTCAAATTTTGCAATCGCTAACTCGCTAAATGCGAGTATATTTCATGGAATGCGAGTAGATAAAAACGTCACACGATTTTTTTTGCAAGAACAAATAATAGTCGAAATTGCCGCGATCATTGTTAATGTTTGCAGATTCCGTTTCGGTTTCGTTTGAGAACGAGGCAGTGACAGAGTTTTCCTCGCATTCAGAAGACGAAAACACGTCATCTTTTGTTGGTGAGCCATTTTGTTGAATAGATTTACCGTATAAAGGGACGAAGAGGTATATCCAATAATTAAATCTAGAATAGGCACAAGACCACAATTATTTGCACTTGGTTGACTATAATAAGGAAGTGGTTACGCGGAAAATAGTTCCTCTGTTTGATGGTGAATATTGATGAATTTTAAAGTGAAAGACCTGCAAGAAATGGCATAATTTAATAGAGGGGAAATGAAATAGTAGGTACATGTACAATTTGACAGAATGAGAATGTCAGAATATGCATAACATGACTTTTTGATAGGGCCTGTTTTGCCGGTTTGCGGCCATCTCGAGGGTATTCTTCATACGCGTGTGATTTGGTTCAAAATGGTGGAAAAAAGAGCCGGTCAACCCCATGTTTATTGTGGCTGGAATTTTTTCTCTTGAATAGTTCTGTTGAGTTCAGGTATTTTAGTGGGGTTGGAATGCATGCAAAATTGCAATAGTGTCTACAGCCTATATAGAACATATAGTAAAAATAACTGTGGTATTAGGCCAGAACACTGACTACCTTACTACTTCGTACCTAACGGTACTTACTTACAATATTGGGTACGAAAATTCGCATCGTTATTTTGGCCGGTATTTATCAGTGCGCTTAAACGTGCGAGAAGAAAAACCATGCAAACAATATTAATGCAAAGATGTCTCGCGAAACGTAGAAATCTTGAAGTTTTTGACCCGAGAATTGTCGTGCAAACATCAACTTGTCGACCCATAATCTAGGGCAAAATGTTGAAATTAAGTGGCCTATATTCAACTTTTCGACGAAGACTTTGGCCGATATTTTCGCGATATTATCGCTTAAATTTCGACATTTTGTTCTAGGACTAACTATATAACCCTAACCCTAAACTAAGTAACCCTAACCCTAACCCTAGAACGAAAAGTTGAAATTTAAGTGATAATACCGCGAAATTATCGGCCAAAGAACTGGCATGAAAAGTAGAAGTTAAGACATAAATTTATACTTTTCGCCCTACAAAATCAGTCGATAAGTTGACATTTGCACGACTGTTGTCGCGTTACAAACTTAGACTTTTCAATTTATCTTAGCACGAGAAGTTGTAGCTCTCTTAATTTCTACTATTCGCGCTTGATTCTAGGTCGAAAAGTTGACGTTTGCACAATTGTCGGGTCAAAACTTCAAGATTTCGCATTTTCGCGGTAAGATTTATAGCACGAAATGTTGAAATTAAATGCTTAATTTCAAGATTTCGCGTATCTGTCTAGCCGAAAAGTCGACTACGTGACAGGTCAGCTAACAAACCAACATTTCATTTTTCCCATGCCAGTTTTTAAAGGCACTGACTAAAAATATCTTTCTTTCAAATTAAAGTCTGGTCATATAAATAACATTAGAATATGAATTTTTGTTTCTAAAATATTTAAAAAAAATCAAAATCAAGAAAAAAAGATGACCGCATCGGGGATCGAAGGACCGCCGCGGCAATAAAGACATTTTCCCGTCGTTGTAACCAATAGCGCTATAGTTGAAGTAGTGAATAATGACTTCAAAAGATAGATATTTATAATCGAGACAGTTTACCTGAAGTAAAATCGTAAAAAATAGTAAAAACAGCAAATTCTCATGTGTTTCCGTAACATAAAGTTTGTCAGTAATTAAATTTTAAAGCCCATCTAAGAAATATAGCATTTATTTCAAGATATAAAAAAAATGTTGTCAAACAATCTGGAGGCCAGTCGCTTTCTCGCCTAAATCTTTTATTTTTATTTCTATATATCTCAATATTTCTATTTTATCATAAAATTATTAACATTCATTTGCCAGCGTACGTTATTTGCAATGCTATCTGCTGAAGTGTCATATACACAAGGACTTTCGCAAAGGCATTCTAAGTTCGGTTTAACAATTCTAAATCTTTATATGCGAGCTATGTGTATTTTTATATATTAGTAAAAAATAAGATATTTCATTTGAGGGAGTGTGGGTTCAAACTAATACCCCTTTGTTTTGCAACCTGGCGTCTTACAGTTAGGCACTTTAATTCAAAGTCTTGATAAAATAAAAACAATCAGATAGGTTTTACACATAATTGCTTTAGGTAGATAGAGCTGGAAGACAAAATAAGTTACAGTCGTCGAATTCATGCAATTATGTGCGTATTTACATTTTGATAATTTCTTCTTCAATTTGAAAACAAAAAGTTCATAGGAATTAGAAACATATCCTAGATTTCTGTCGGGTGCCATAAAATTTTAACAGTAATTTCAAACTGTTGCTTTTCAAACATTTGCTTATAAAATAAACATCACCCAATATAACTTATTTGCATTTGATGCGTTTTTAAATGGAATAGTGTGAAAATACAAATAATTAAATAAAAACGTAAATAAAGTATATTTACCTTTAACGTAGGTTTCGCCGAAGCGAGTGCGACAACCGCAAGAACGAAAATTGCTACCGAGATGCGCATTTCTATTCCTTAAATGTTCTACTATACCGTACGACTGATGATTTCAAATGTGAGCCACCCTTACATTGAGTGGGTATATATATTTGTTGAGTTGCTACGGTAGGATATTTCTATAACAATGTCCATTCAAAAACGTTAGAGAGCATGCGCCATATATTGGATCAAGGTACATGTTTACCTCAACTGAAAAATATTTCTGACAGAGTTAACACTTTTCCATATCATCAACTTTTATTTCTCTCAGTCTTTGTTGATTTAAGGCAAACATATAAAATTAAATATTTGGTCTGAAAACACTTCTTGTAAATCAAATAATATACAATTTTAACAAGCAAAGGAAAGACAACGAAACATATTTGAGTAAACTGTAAAGTTTTAACAAACAGATAGTATTTCGTGTACTTCGTGTCCAGATGCCTTGTAATTATAATACTTTTTCGGCGTGCCGTATTTTAAAGCACGATTTTATGACCTCGCAAGACCTTATGCCGCCTGAATAATGTACCAATCGGATTGCTTGGTAAGGTATTCTCGGTATTTTCAGCCATAATGAGAGATTTTGTAAGAGTGGCGCTGATTGGAGAAAAGGCTGAAAATGCTTCATTCTGAGTCATGTGTGACACTGAGTGAAATGACAACGCGTTCGTCATCTATAACCTCTGTAAGTACAGCACCATCGGGTTGTCTGCGTACCACTTGAACAGGTGTGCGTAACCAAATATTCATCCGCTCATCCGGACATATTTCTGTTTTGTTAAGTTTTCTTGTTAAGTTATTTCTGTTTTGTTAAGTTTCCTTTCCTTAAGTTTTGTTTTTACAAAAAGGTTATTCGTTTTATACAGTCATTAACTCTTACCCTGCATTACAGCAACAATTTCTTACCAGTGCAAATCATTACTAACCTGCAACAACATGTGCGATACTATCAAATTTTAGACTCTAAATTTTAAATTAATCTTTCCGGTGAAAACAGTGCTGTACATATTCTGAATGATAGACAAATTTGATAATAAGCTGAAGTAGGGTAAGGGTTCATGTTGCTTCCAACAATTCCAGAAATAAAGTAAAGAACATATTTCAATATTGTTTGCTTACTGTTACCATCTTTTAAGCACCAAAGGCTCAAAGTGAGCTTTTGTGATTGTTTGGTGTCCGCCGTGTGTCCCTCCACAATTTCTAAACACAGTCTTCTTCAGAACTACTGTCCTCATTTATACAAAACTTCACAGAGGCCATTTTCAACATTGTCAAAAGATTTAAAATACAGGTTTCTGCCCATATATAACTTGTGCTTCAGTTACATCACGCCGACCATCTTTTTTAAAGATATTTCTTCTTTATTAGTATTCACGTACCTTAAACATACGGTCATACAATGTAGTTCAAAAGTTTGAAATCAGACACTTACTTGTCAAATTTTAATGAATCTCAATATATCAACTTTTCTTAAACCGAGACCTATTCAACTGTGATATGATGCGGTGTATAGAAAAAAAGATATATAGAAATTATTGAAAACTTAATCATTTCGGATAAGGTTTTTCAACTTTTATAATTAGTATAATGAAGTGAATGGTAATGTATTTATTTTTGACCACACTTATAAAAGGATTTTTTAAAAGGAAAAAAATATTAACAAAAAGAAAGAACGACGTATTTGAAATTAGACGGTCGTGACATGGTTCGATATCGCTTACTTGAATACTAATTCATTTCTTAAAGTTTAAATGTAAATAAAGTATATGCTTGAGAAAAAAGCTTACATCTCTAAAGTACCTTTCAATAACACTAGATTCCACACGGGGTGAAATAACATTGTAAATATTTTAAAACAATGAGAGAAGATGACGGGCATAGTGTGAATACTAATTAATTTCTCAAAGTTTAAATGTAAATGAATAGATGCTTGAGAAAAATGTTTAATTACGTCTCTGAAATACCTTTCAAAAACACTAAATAACATTGTAAATATTTTAAAAGAATGAGAGAAATAATGTCACAAAATATGGTTTGAAAATTACGAAATTATTACTTATGAACAAAAACTATTACACTGAATTCCATAATAGCATTAATTAACTCAATTAAATTATTTTAGTAGTCTAATTGAAAAAATGAATTTGTCTGGTTCCGTTCCGTTAAATACCATTACCTATATGGGTATTGGTACCTTGCGGAACGGAACGGAACCACTTTAAACAGATTTCACATTCATCTGCAATCTCAGTGGAATGACCGGCTGCACTAACGGTTCCAGGAGGGGTGCACCCAGTGTCCCACACCCCACAATAAAATGTGTCAAAAGTGATGAATAAAAACTATTAAACTGAATTCCATAATAGCATTAATTCACTCATTTATATAAGAAATACTTTAGAAGTCTTATTAAAAAAATGAATTTTTGAGTATTGGAACTTTGCGGAACGGAACGGAACCGCACTTTAAACTGACTTCACATTCATCTGCAATCTCAGTGGAATGATCGGATGCACTAGCGGATGGAGATGGGGTGCACCCGGTGTCCACATCCCTCAATAAAATATGTCAAATGTTATGTATACAAACTATTAAACTGAATTTCATAATAGCATTTATTCACTCAGTTAAATTATTTTAGTAGTCTTATTGAAAAAAATGAACTTGTCTTGTTCCGTTCCGTTACGTTACGTTAAATACCATTACCTATATGGGTATTGGTACTTTGCGGAACGGAACGGAACCACTTTAAACAGATTTCACATTCATCTGCAATCTCAGTGGAATGACCGGATGCACTAACGGTTCCAGGTGGGGTGCACCCGGTGTCCCCCACACCACAATAAAATATATCAAAAGTTATGAATAAAAACTATTAAACTGAATTCCATAATAGCATTAATTCACTCAATTAAATCATTTTTAAATTAGTAGTCTTATTGAAAAAATGAATTTGTCTAGTTCCGTTCCGTTCCGTTAAATACCATTACCTATATGGGTATTGGTACTTTGCGGAACGGAACGGAACCACTTTAACCAGACTTCACATTCATCTGCAATCTCATTGGAATGACCGGATGCACTAGCGGATCCAGATGGGTGCAACAAGTGTCCCCCAGCCCACAATAAAATATGTCAAGCCTATGGTTTCACATTTTTTTTACTGTGTATTACTGTTTAGCAGTCGAGGAGCAGGTAATCCAGACTACAAACGTTCGCGCCACCCCGCCTCGCCCCCAACAAAAAATCCTGGATCCGCCCCTCGCCTGTAATTTTCCAACAATATCAGTAACGTTATACCGCTGAAAATGCCCTATTGACTTATACATATATCTATACTATTAATCACCTTTGGTGTATAGAATTAATGCTACCATCAGTTATGAATTAAAACTGGTACACTGAGTTAAATAATACCATGAATTCACTTAATTATATTGCTAAAATAGTCTCTATTTTTTTAGAAATGAATTTATCTTGTTCCATTCCGTTCCATTAAATACCATTATCTATATGGGTATTGGTATTTTGCAGAACGGATCGGAACCGACTAAAAATCAGTTATCACATTCATGCAAGACCTCTTTACAATGACCGTCGTTTATATGACTGAAAAATTGTTGTAAACCCGAACACACGCACACTCATTACAATGATTTGCTGTAGCTTTCCAACATTACCTCTACAAACTTGACCATCATTATTGACCAATTTTTAATCCTAGAAAATGCCCTAAAGATCGATGCATATTTCTGTATTACAAACCACCTATGGTGTGTACGTGTAGCTGCAATGTTACAAAAATACGGCTTGAAAATAACAATAACGAAACCGTCACTTATTAATGAAAATTATTGTACTGAGTTCAATAATATCATGAATTTACTTAATTGTGTTATGTGAATAGTCTTGATATTTGTAAATGAATTAGTCATGTTCCATTCCGTTCCGTTTAATACCATTACCTATATGGTTATTGGTACCTTGCGGAACGGAACGGAACCATCTAAGAAAAGATCCCACATTCATCCGCCACGTCATTACAATGACTGGCTCTAATTTTCCAGTACTTTCTACAAAGTTTTACCCCTGAAAATACCAATAGCCATATTTCTGTGGCGGGTACGTCGAATTTCAAGTTGTTCTAAGCTAGAAATAAGGTTTGGTAGTGACTCTCCAAGAAAATATGTAGGGTAAGTTCGGTTAATATCGCATTAAAAGGTAAAGAGTGTAAAAAGCTAGTATCTTAATTATTTACGGAAGAGGTTACGATTTCTTACTGGTAGACAAAATGATTCGGAAAGGAGAAAAGACGACGTTTGTCGGGGCGATATTCGGCGGGGCGACGTTTACCAAGGAGTCTTTAGGCGAAGCGATGTTCATCGGGAAGACGCTCGTCGGTGCGACATACAGCGGGGGCGACGTTTGGCAGAAGTCGCCATGACGACGTTTACCATTGTGTCTCTGCAAAAGAACGGAACAACGAAATGGTATAAAACAGCCACCATAGCAGCCGGAAGCATAAACCTTTTTGCATTAGTGAAACAGGTATGTGAAGGTGGGTATTCAAAATCAAGTTACGTTCTAATACAAGGCAACTCTTAGTAGGGTATGGCTAATATTCAGCTAGAGGTGAATACATAGCTAGCTTTGAGTTAAGTACACACAGCACGTAGACAAAATGAATATACAGCCGGGATTGAATACCCAGCCATGCAGCTCTGAGTTGGGTATTCAAATTATCAAATACAAATATCCAGCCAGAGGTGAATACACAGCTAGCTCTGAGTTGGGTATTCACGGCACATAAGAACAAAAATGAATACACAGCCGAGATCGAATACCAAACCAGCTCTGAGTAGGGTGTTCAAATTATCTAAGACGAATATCCCGCCAGAGGTAAATAAACAGCTTTCTTGCTCTACATGGTGTATTCACGACACATAAGAAAAAATGAATACACAGCCGGGATCGAATAACCTGCCAGCTCTGAGCAGGGTATTCAAATGGTCTCAGTCAAATATCGAATACCCAGCGATAATCATTAATTTTCTTATGTACTGAGAATTCCAAGCTAGCTGTGTATTCACCCATGGCTGAATATTCGTCTTAGATCATTTGAATACACAACTCAGAACTGGCTGGTTATTCGAGATCGACTGGGTACTTATATTTCTTATATTTACTTTTAAGATAATTAATTAAATTTGAGATAAAAGTAGTAAGATTTTGATAATTATGATATATTTTCTGGTCCCTAATGAAGAGTTACCAGGGGAAATTGACCCCCCCCCACCACGACCCTCACCTCCCTACCTTCAATCCATGTTCGAAACCAGCTGCGTCTACTCCAATATGACCGACTGGTGAGTCGCCAGCTAGTTAAAGATTGGTTATAAATTGCCTTCCTGTCTAACGCTTGGTATTAAAGTAGATGATTTGGGATGTATAGGTGTACAAAGCAAAGAAGTGTCATATACCTCTAAATGGCTGGACTTTTCAAAAGGGGTGACACTGACATTTTAATAAATACCACTTTATCTTTACCTTTTTTCATTATTTTGAAATAATCATTCATTCTTCTTGTGAGAAATATCCAACAGAAAACTTGATTGAAAAAGAATAATAGGACATCGGAGAAGGGCAATAAATTTACTAACCATGAGCTCTGTCAGGTATTATGAATCGCAGCTAGTCAGTTAGCAACCCAATTTTCACGAAAGAATATGTCATTCCCCATCAGAGCTAAATTCAACGTGTTTCAACTGATTCAAAATATAAAAGCGTTACTGCCACACCTCGCATCTTTCTAATACTTATTCATGATTTCAATAATTAGAGCGGACACAGTGGTCCAGTGGCGTAACACTGTCTGACAACGAAACCAGTATGAGAATATGTCAAATGATTGGTATCTGTACTATAAAGAAGAAGAAGAAACCAGAGGTCGTGAGTTCGAACTCCATCCCCACAAACTACTTAACCAGATGTTGTGAGTTCGAGACCCAGTCCCTCCAACTAATATTATTAATAATGGGACAAGAGTCCCGTGTATAGGTGTTTAAAACCTGGCCTGCTGGAGAATCAAGTAAGATTCTGTGACTAGAGCATCTTCTTATCTTGTACAGTCCTCAAAAGTCGTCTCGAAGAGTCACCGATCATGTGGATCACTTATGTAGATTAATTAGTAAAATTAAATAAAACAACAACAACAACAAATAGTAATGATCCCTCCTTGCCTTCTTGAATACTGTTTTCATAAAAAATAAGTAGTAAAATGTTGGGCACAGATATTGACAAAGGCTAATATGAAAATAACACGTAGAAACGAAGCACAATGATTTATTGTACTCTATTTTCATTCAGTTCATTTTTCTTTTTATCTATCCAGTGTCAACGGTCATTAAAATGACAATCGCTACCTCCTGGAGCCGAATTCATTATATCTAATTATGAATTTTCAAAAGTCATCATCTTTACTTTCATTGTTATTTTTTTTAAATAAATCATTTTTAACAAACACTTGTCCGGTTTTATCTTCAGTTATTTTGCTGTGTCAAAAGGATTTTGGTAAAATTAAAAGTTTTTGTCAGTCATCTCAAAATTATTATCATTATTATTGTAAAAGCAAAACAAACAAAAAGATTTCAAAACCAAGTTGGCGTTTTAAAGGACTTTTAATCGCCTTTAGTAAATAAAAGATTGAACTGATAAGTATATTTACCTCATAAAAAATCATTATATGTAATTATAATGTACGTAAAATGCCGTAAAAAGATTATTTTTTTTCTACGTTGATGTGATGCCCTATACCCCAGATATCAAAATTTATATACAAATAATCATATTTCATTTTTTTGGAGTGGGGGGAGGGGGGGGGGTGGGGGTGAGGGGGCGGGTAAATTGAATGCCTGGTAGATGTTTTCACATGCACTATCTATCGAACATAAATCAAGTATAGCTCTTGATAATTGCGGTCATTTTTGAACCTTTAACTTGCTAAATTTCTAAAATGGACTTGTCCACCATTCAATTTGGGCAGTATTATTTCAAATTCGAAGGGGTGTTCGCTGAAAATTTGCTGATTGAATATCGAACAGTGCAGACCATGATCAGCCACGAATCTGCGCTGGTCACAAAGGCAGACTCACTTGCAACCAGCGGCTAAAGGTTAAACATTTTTCTTAATTCAGTATACAGAAGAGCCGAGAAAAATAACACCAGTTTACAGTTATATGGTCATGGGCATTTAAACAAAATAAATCAAAATATTTTATCAACAAATAAATTAATAAATAGTTGAAAATAATTTTTCAAAAGCTGTCACAGTCAGACCCATAGAAATTAGTGCATACTGCTTTATAGTGCACGTCACCGGGGTGGATCCAAGGAATCGGAATTTTGGTGATCCGGATTCATCGCTACTCACATTGTAAATTTGACGAATATCTAACGGCGGGTTTTAAATCCTTTAAAGATATACAGTACATATATCTCACAAAAGAAATTTATTTTTATATCCTAACGTTGGATGTGGAAAATCTTCATCAAATGAATTTAACTTGACAAAATATGTAAACAACTAATTTAAAATGAATAGCCTGGCTCCCTGGCTGTATGGTTATTTTCCTATGTTCGGAGCCAGGGGCAATAAAAATTTCAATGTATAAACAACCTGCTGGAGTCACTTCCCTCTTAATGAATAAAACTTATATATATGTAAATAAGAACAAACATAGGGACGGGGGCCAGTCTACTAAATGGCATGTATTACTCATTTTTAAAGAAAAATTCAATGTGTTTAGTGGTAATACACATTTGTGCTGTGCTTAGCTACACATGAATTAGGTTGTACAATTTTAAACCTCTTTGTACTGTTTATATACACAAACATGTTAATACCATGTTAAACTATATAATATGAAGTTAGCCTGGGATTTAGGCGAAACAAATATTCTCCAAGGCCATAAAAACATTTAGGGTCGGGCCAAAATTTTAGGGTAGGTCGGGATACCGGAAACATTTTTTTACGCTTTATAGTTAATAGCAATAATATGACTTCTGTTGCAATGATAGATATTGTACCCATAACATTTTTTTCCGTAATTTAACAGAAATGATTATAATTTGACAAAAATGACCATAAATGTTTGATACTAAATTGACCATAAAGATTTGATACCAAATTAACCATAAATATTTGTTACCAAATTGACCATAATTGTATGATACGACGGTTTGCGAAACAAAACACTAGTTATCAACTGTTTACAAATTTATCAATTCTTTATACATGTATGTATTAACGAAACTTAAAAAATTGCAAGTAACCGTGAAATATCAAAGCATCGGAACGATGAGCCATGGTAAATCAGACAGTAAACCACAACTAAATCTTGAATATTTCCATTCTACAATGCTCATTGAAGTATTATAATAAAAATTAAGCTGATCTTCATTTTGTTTCGAGAAGTAACGAACCAGACGTCGTGCGGCAATTTGACATGATGATTGACGTCATAACGCTCTCTCAAAGGTCGTAGAAATTGTCAATGTTGTTTTCCTTCCTTGTTGAACTAAATGGCAAACCAGATAATTTTAAGTCCCTGTCACGCTGTCAGGTACAAAGGCTAGGCATTACTACGTTTCTCTCCCCTACGGATTGCCAAATATTTGCCCCAGTTTGGGTATATTATGTTTTACTAGGTTTCTGTCGTATCGCCCCTTCTGATATGCAGCAGGTCCTTTGTCAAAGCAGCTCAATGTTTGTAACGTTTCTCTTAGTCTAACTATAATCCAATATGTTCTTTTACTTGGGATTACTAGTTAATACGTAGTAAAACATAGCTTCTTGTAGTCACACTAGGTAGCCGGATATGTTCGGCGAAGGATCGATACAATGATTTAAGGTATAAGGCCCCTAATAGTAATGTTTTAAAAATGGCATTTTCTTGGAATATTCTTACAGTTGACCGTGCTTCACACTGTGTTGCAAATTCTTAAAAACTTTTACCTTGCTGTTTTTTTATAAATTTTGTGTTATTTATGGTATTTCCTCGAGCTCAAGTTGAGGCAAATTTCAAAGTGGTGGCCTTTATCTAAAACGTTTGCAGAGAATTCATTATACCATTATTTTTTATGAAAGAAACATCAAACTATTGGTAAACAATTATAAAACTTAAAATAAAACTGTCAATATTTTTTTTTCTAAGGTGCCTCAAGTAAACGGATTTAATGAGACAGAATTCTAACATCAACATTGATAAATTAAGGTCAAATCCTGCGGGTCTGTTTTGAACTTTGCTCACTTCATTCAAAAATAACCGTGGGGCAGAAGTAAAACCTACCTACATTTCTTCCACAATATGTTATCTAAAGAATGAAGGCAAAATAGAGAACTTTTACCGCATGTAACTCAGTATTTTTAAAGATGTCTAACTCTACCCCTTCTGTTTCAGAGGTAAATTTACTTTGAAAGGCAAGAAATCGCTTATCAAACGATTTTTCCCCACTTTTGTACAATAAATGAATAACAAGTCTTGAAAGAGGTAAACACTTACTAGAAAAGAAGGAAAACAAAGAAATAAAATTTTGGTCCCAGTGGGGCTTGAACCTACGCCCCCTGAGAATTGCAGTCAAAGTAGGTTTATGGTAGGAATTGAATACTCTTCAAAAAGGAGGTACTCTATTATGGGCCTAATACCTTAAAATCTTTATCGGGGGGGGGGGGGGGGGGGGGGGGGGGGGGGGGGAGTAGTTTCCTTATTTTTGGTCTATAAAACAAATAGCCGGGGAAATCACTTCTTGCCTGATCATGTAATAAATAAATTTTCCAAAGCTGATTTAAAATCCTGAAAATATGCCATTTTAAGGGAAAACGTCGAAGTTTAATGTTTACGCCAATTTCGGCAATTATAAACGTATTTATTTATTTATCGTCATATGGCGACTTTCCAGCTTTGATTTTGGAAGAAGACCCCAGTTGCCCATCCGTGCATTATCTCATCACTAGCGGGCACCTGTGTAGAAACACCAACCTTCCGTAAGCCAGCTGGATGGCTTCCTCACATGAAGAATTCAACGCCCCGAGTGAGGTTCGAACCTACATCGATGAGGGGCAAGTGATTTGAAGTCAGCGACCTTAACCACTAGGCCACGGAGGCCCCACACGTCAACGTAAGAGGTGGGTTACTGCATTGACTTTAAGGACTTATTAGTAGTAGACGATGACGGTTATTACAGGTAGATTAGTCCTAAATCTGGGTCACAGGAAAGGTCATTCCCCAAGGACACCATATGAAGGTCAATATGTTTCCCGCAGTTTTGTATGTAAATCAGGTCATAGTCCGCGTGCTTATTTGTTGCACCAAATGTCATAGACCTAGTTTGAGTAGGCGCGCTCAACTCTTTTCGGTTCGATTTCTAAAGTAGGTCATAGATGGCGCGCTTACCCGAAGATTAAATTAAGTCATGTTAGCGCGCATTTAAGGACTAATTTCATAACCCTTAAGTTCTGAGTTTCAACCACGAGAATACAGTTTGATATGGAATACTCTATATGGATCTATATGCTCCGAAAATATATGAGTAAATACCATCCAGAAATAGAACTTAAATGGTGTGAACATAGCTTGCAACCAAATTCCTATTCCTATTGCACCCGAAAATATTTATGTAGATGTACTAGCTATGATGTGTAATCACCATACTGATAGAAACTGGTAGACAATAATAAACATAATCTGCAGATATCGTTGATGCAATTATTCATTTAGAACTGCGAGAGACACTTACTGAGAAATATCCCACGATGTTAATAAAATAAAATAGTATATAGTATAAACAAACATGTTGTTTTATTTTTTTGTAGCCCACCACCTTCAGTTAATATTTTTCATTAAACTTATGGTGCTCTGTTTATTCCACAGATTGAACGTAGACTGTTAAAACCTAACATTTAAAATGTGAAAACGAACAGTATTTGTTCTGTCATTGAAAAAGCAATGTGTTTTAAAGTCTGACTTTACATACACCTTTTGTAACAGCAATATTGTTTTGATATACTGTAAATAAAGTTTTGTACATCACTTTTTGTTTTTTCCTTTATGTTTAACTGTTCTACTACTGAAGTGTATTAACTTCATTCACCTCTGCACTGATTGTTGAATACACAAGGTCAGACTGTTTTGACAAAGTTTATTGACATTATGTTTAAAATTATACCGTTTTAAGGAGTTTACCTGCTTGAGCGAAATTTACTAAATTGTACTAATAGATTATGATAGGATATTGACCTTTAGCACAAATGGTTAAAGATTTACTACATTTTTTCCGCTCGCGCCGCCGATGATGAAAAAGATAGATTATAATATTTTTCTATTGTATTTTAACAGGATGTTTATTTACGGTTTCCATTGTTGACCACACTGTCTCCTGTGATTTCTGGTTTGTTAAGATACTTTTATGTGCTTCATCATGTAAATTCTGTGATTTCTGGTTTGTTAAGTTTTAAGTTTAATAAAACAATGTTACAATACAAAAACAGCTTGTCTTCTTACTTCAAAAGGATAAAATGTTTCATTCCGGGAGGGCAATGACAGCAGAGACTTTTACCCATTTCATGAATATAAGCCTTTTAGCAAACAAAAGTCTAAAGCAGATAACTGTAGCCGTTTAAAGATGAAATACGATCGATCCAATCAAGTCCTTCGGTTTATTTGATCCCATGCACATGAGATTAGCGAAACCCATACTTCTGCATTAATTACCGTGGAGACATGAATGAAATATTGTTGAAAGTGACATAAAACCCCAAAACAACCATACCAAAGCATGTTTATTATTTCACCTAATGAAACAAACTATAAAGTTGTTACGCTGAAAGAATTATTCCAGTGTTACTCAGTGAAAAGAGTAATTTCTCTAGTGTAACTCAGAAAAAAGAGCAACTAGATCTACTACAATTTTACACTGAAACCATAAAATCCATATACATTGTATTTCAATCCCCAAGAAAAACGAAAATATAAATATCAATGAAATACAAATAACACGTTCGTTTGCCTATTTTATTCAGAGTATTATATATATTATACATAATACTGTTATTCAAATAAACATTTGTTTTTCATCTTCTAAATACGTGTAAAACGCATACAATGTCAGGATTTAATTAAAGTGTCAGTAATGTATACACGTATGCATTATATTTGTAAAAGTGTCACCCTTTTGTAATCTCTGGCGGGTTATAACCAGCCAGAAGTGCTTCAATGAGGAACTTTCTTTTGTTTATGGCATATTTCCACGCTTCTTCTCTGTCAAAATCCTCCGATTGCATAACGCGATCTACAGTCATCTTGACTGCTTGAACAGGGAACTGTCTTTGAGTGAGCTAAACCATAGAGTATTGTCCGTAAAGACCTCAGTAAGCGATTTTCGATAAACGCTTTTCATTGATTTGTACGTCCTGTCTCGAGTTTCATCTTCTGAAATGTGCCGATTCATTAAAGCCAGTACTTCTTCTTCATATTTAGGTTGATACTGTTCGAACACTTCATCCACAAGTCGATCCATAGGATCATCGCTTTCCGATGTCTCTGACATATTGCTATTTTCATCCATATTTTCAGAATCAAAGTTCTCTTGATGATGTTTAGCCTGTTTATGTCTCATCATATTATACTTTCTATCGAACGTTTTATCACACATGTCACAGGAGAACATTTTTATCTGCAGTTTTACAAATATTTAAGCGATATTTCATCCAAATATGTCGTCAAAATCTGTTGAGTTTCTTGGTATTTTTTTGTTCTTGTTTGCGAGTGGTTTGGTTTCCTTGTTTTTTAAAATGCTCTCTACTGGTATATGCGGTTTTGTTCTTCTGTGAATCTTTTTCTTGGCAAGACGTTTAACCTTTTTCTCTTGAGTGTCGCCTGTGGTTATGACTGGTTTTGAAGATTCCTGCTTATTTATACATGTACGTTCTAACTCCGACTTTGCTCTCTCCACCACAGTTTGAATTGGCGATACGAGCTTGATATTAGTTTCTTCCTCTTTGAAATCATCCCAATGTTTTGGTTTAAAATAATTCTTCCACTTTTTAGGCTTTGGTATGTATAATTTGGATTTAGAATTCATGATTCCCTTACAAAATGTAGTGTCAGCAACACGGGATCTTGTAAGAATGATGCGTCGCTTCCTTTCAAGTTCTTTATATAAACATCAAATTCTAGCAACACCTTTTCTTTAACTTGGAGTTATATCGGTGTATCAAAACATGCATCCCAACGGTTTCCTTTTACCGGTGTAACGCGCCTTAAAAGTGGTGTTTTCACGCCATTTACAATACTTTCCTCACAAATATTAGTATATATGAACAAAGTTTCGTTTGCACGATATAAAGTTTTCATCTTGGAAGCAAATGCTTGAAATTCTAATAACGCAACGGAATAATTTCTATCCAGTATGAGTGGTGTTTTAAGATGTATTTTAAATCGGTATGGTTTATTGTCAGGAAACCTTCGTTGCTTTGTAGATACACGATCATGTTGACGTCCTCGCCTGATATCCGTGAGTTGAATGATGAGAGAAAGCCGTCCCACGATACAAAGTATATTTTTGTGGTCACTAACCTTCTAAATCAGCTGTTTAAGGTTAACTTGTATTACAGAATGTTTAAACAGTAATTAACTAAGGTCGTGTGGATAAATGATGCTTGAAGATAGCCATCAATGAACCAAGCGTGAAAGCTACTGTTCAGTACATTTGTAAGATAACATTATAGACAGACAAATTTTGGCTCTAGCGGAAGAAATATATCGATTATATTGTGTTCCCTTTAAAAACTTCAAGTAGCTATTACCGGACGTTTTAATTCTTCGCCTTTACACACTCTATTAAAACGAGAGGATTGCCTCTTCTGAAACCTGAAACGGTGTTCAAATCGAAGCAGTCGTGCATGTTATTGTAAAAAGTTCTTTTTCGGCTACACAAAACGTGTCTAGCATAAGATATTGCATAAACGTTTAAGGTTTCGATGGAGGCCTTGAGAAACAAAAATCAAACAACACCAAATCATAGAAAGAAAGAGTTGTTTGACATGAAAATTGAACAGCATGTAAAACATGTATATTACTTTACGAAACAAGTGTCAGTATACTGATATAAACATTGAATTCCGGAAAAGGGCTGCCTAAAGGGGCTCCACTTCCGGACAGTTAAACGCCTTTAAAAACTCACCATTTTCAAAGAACAGTTACACATGTTCGTTTTGATGCATTTGCAATAGCGTGCGAGTGGTGAAATTTCGCATAACAAGGTGGAACACAGTTTTCAGCAATTGTTTATCTTTATTTCTTTGCAAATGGAATTCATTTTCAAAGGGAGACAACTGTTCCCGATTATTTTAAGTACAAATGGCATTCATTTTCAAAGGGAAACAACTTTTTCCGATTATTTTAGGTAATCTTTGAGAAAAAGTTGTCTCCCTTGGAAAATGAATGCCATTTGTAAAGAAAAAAAGATAAACAATTGCTGAAAACTATGTTCTACCTTGTTACGTGAAATTTCACCACTCGCACACTATTGCAAATGCATCAAAACAAACATGTGTAACTGTTCTTTGAAAATGGTGAGTTTTTAAAGGCGTTTAACTGTCCGGAAGTGGAGCCCCTTTAGGCAGCCCTTTTCCGGAATTCAATGTTTATATCAGTATACTGACACTTGTTTCGTAAAGTAATATACATGTTTTACATGCTGTTCAATTTTCATGTCAAACAACTCTTTCTTTCTATGATTTGGTGTTGTTTGATTTTTGTTTCTCAAGGCCTCCATCGAAACCTTAACTAATACTCAGTTGATATACAACGGTGTTCAAATTGTTAATTAAACTATCCATTTGAGTAGAAGACATAGGACATTACGCGTTATTAAACAGCACATTTTACTGCCCTATACAATTCTTTAAATGCGCGGTAAAATGACATAATTTGATCTTCGGGTAAGCGCACCATCCATGACCTACTTTACAAATCGAACCGCGGGGAAAAGAGTTGAGCGCGCCTACTCAAACTAGGTCTATGACGTTTAGCGCCACAAATAAGCGCGCGGACTATGACCTAATTTACATACAAAACCGCGGGAAACATATTGACCTTCATAGGGTGTCCTAGGGGAATGCCTTTCTTGTGACCCAGATTTAGGACTAATCCACCTGTAATAACCGTCATCGGCTACAACTCTTATTCACTTTTTGCGCTAAGGTGACGATGTATTCACGGTTTAAGCAGACGATGCACTGGTTTATATATGGAGACGTGTTTCTTTATAACGATTTTATTCAGCCGATAGAGTGCAGTGACTATTTTGGACCTGTCGAGCAGTTGTGTTTATTGTTTTTATCCGATTTGTTAAGGATACTATACTTCATGCAATTTTTTCCCATAATTTGATACAACAAGAGTTGCGTTAGCCAATTAGAAAGATCATTTATTATTATATACACATTTATCCAAATATCAAAAAATGTTACAGATTTAAAAGATGTCCGCAGATGCAGGAAATTGCATTCTTTCGTGCTATTACTGCCAAGAAAAAAAAAACCCAGATAATACATCATTTATGCAAGAGGCACACAAGTGACAGTTCAAAATAGAGGCACACAAGTGACAGTTCAAAATATACAGAAATGAATCTAAATTACTGTACTGGACAACTGGGGTATCGGACAAAACTATTCGAGAATGTGAAGCCAGTGTCACGTAACATACAGGTTTCCAAGGAAGGCACAATCCGTGTTAATCTAATCTAGGGATGAAAAATATCACAAGAACATTCCCAAGAAAATAAAGATTTACAATTGCATACAAAACAGAAGATTTTGAACACAGTCCGGAAGAAAAAAAAAGTATAAGTAAACTGATGCGTCAGATATTGATTTGCCGCAAACCAACTGCGAAGGAGGAGATATCAATGTAGTGATTTTGAAGAAATATATAAAACAATTCTTTGCGTTATTGACTCGCTCAGAGAACATGGTCAGCTTTACTTGTACAAGAAATAGTGTTCATTAGTGATAGCAAACAAAACGTATATGCTATCTACCCTTTTTAGACGTTGTCAATTTGTTTTCAAACACAACTACAATCATCCCAAATGCGATACATGCAGGAAGAGACACTAAAGTTCTGGAATGTTGGATACAGATTGAACGCTTTGTTGGCGATTAATCTACTTTGAATATATTTAATAATAATAACAATAGTTTCAAAGGACATCAATTAGTCTGATATATGTTTCCCATGATCTTTCATGCCTGGTTGTTAGACAGGTTATCCTCAACCCAATGGACAGCTTGGAGTGAAAACAGAGCCTTAGGGAGGTTTCCTTTCCATGCTGTCCCGAGCGTTGGGAAAATACCTGTCCTTCAAAGGCAGACATCATTTACGATTCTTCTTATTGCCTATCATGTTAAAAGACATTGTAAAATGAAAAATATCCGGCATAATGTATATTTCATGACGTCATATTATGATTAGCACTGATGTGATTTTACTAAAGTGCGCGCTATGTTAGCCAATGTATTCTCTAAGGAAAGACAGGGATACTCTTGGGACAAATCGTCTGTATAGAATTACCTTGTCTGATATAGCGTTTAGTCTCCATTGTTTCTTTTTTGTCAATTTCTTCAGAGGCGTAGTATTAACTATGTGTGTTCTACAAGTAGTGTCCATATTGAAATCTTAATCTCCCTAATAAAAGCTACAGGCAGCAGTACATGTATTCAGCTATCACTAAAACAGTCTGTACATTTTGAAGCTATACACGTCCTACTCCTGTTGAATAAAGTCGTAATATGCAGATTTATACGACAACACGTTTAACCTGTTAAATATCAAAAAAAAGTGCTTGACAGCGTCAAAAATGGTCATAGCGTTATATGAAGTTTATGATAACTGTTTCCGAACATCGCCGAAAAAATTTTCATCCTGTGCCAAACATCGCCTTTGTTTCGTGTATATAGTCTATTTCAAACTTAAAAATCTCTACTAAAACAACGATTTAGACATTATGATTTGGAAAGAATACAGGCGAAAGATTTATAAATATAGTCCATAAAGATATTGTCTCCGTTTTGTAATATTTTTAAAGAAATATGGCTATTAACTTAATAATTGCCGAAATTGGCGTAACGTTTAACATTTAACTTCGTCGTTTTCCTTTAAAATGGCATATTTTCAGGATTTTAAATCAGCTTTGGAAACTTCATTATTACATAATAAGGCAAGTGAGGTGATTTTACCTGGCAGTGCTATTGTTTTTAATAGACCAAAATGAGGATAATACTTACCCCAATAAAGTTTTCGATCCTGCGCCGAACATAGCATCCTGCGCTACCTAGTGTGGTAGTAATGCGTATTAAATATGAAGTGATACCACGCAATACATTCCCAATAAAACGTAGAAAAAGACACAGCAAGGCGTAGTAAAGGTATATGAAAGCGTAGATAATACTTACAATTGTAGTGGCTTGCCGAGGGTTTTAAGGCTTGCCTTACGGTTACGTGTCTAATGCGTTTAAGTACGTTTTGCGTTTTAGAAGGTATTTGCTACGTACACGGAATCGTTTACAAAACAAACGTGTCTGGAGTAATCATCATTACGTGTATAGCCGCATATAATATGTAGTATGTACTATATTGCCGTTCAATACGTTTTCAAAAGCGCTAAATACCTGTCAATGAAAAAACGAAAATATTAACTATACCATAGCCATGACAGCCAACCCTGCTGACTTGTCGGTATCTAGGAAAATCGCTCAAATTAGGTAACATATTTTCTTATAATTTCCTTAATAGTGTTCCTTCTCATGAGAAGGAACACTTATGGTGAACATGTCTCACTTGACTGAGCAGGTAATGGATACAAGGGTATCATCAAAGGCATCCGAATTCCAGTAGGGCGCCGCCATTTTGTACTCATGCATATTCATTACAAATAGCCTCTTTACGCATCTTTAAGTCAATCTTTAGTGAAAAACAACTACGTAATAAAGCAGACCTATAAAAAACAATAATTTAGTTTAAACTATCTAACTCCTAAATCTTATATGTCACATTGTAGAATCGAGATTAACTAAATGAATATTCATCATCTAAAAATAGACTCCCGCCCAAAAATATCGTTTACTATCATTATTCTCGGTTGCATTCTTTGCTGCTTCTAGAGGTTCTTTTTTACGATTTTATTTTATACCAACTTTATCATTTTGACATTTTAAGTACTACCATCAAAACATACTGTACTAATAAAGTTATTCGAGATTTTTCAGTTGTCTGTGAATGCTATTGCACGATACGTACCGTCACCGGATTACAACATTTCAATTACTTCCACTGTTTTTATCAAGAACTGTATAATGCATTTCTTCACTTAACTGAGCTATATAAATATTTCGAACTTTGTAATTTCATGCCTTTTGATTAATTGTTTTGTAATTTTCAAGTTGTGAACTTTTTGTACGCACTTTTTCCAAATCCATTAGTTTGTTGGTGCCGACTTATATAAAAGCCCTTTTTCTCCTGCTTTAGTCGTTCTGGAGCTGTAAGTATCCATTCATGCAATGCAATTACTGGCATTTGGCAGAACTTTTCTGCCATTGTATTGTTAATTAGAAATAGGTAAACATACGACCAAATTCTGATCTGTGCCACTAGGACAGCTGTCGACAATGGTTCCCTAAGTTTTGACAGAGTGATGGTATTTATTATTTATTGTCCGCTGATAATATTTAGGTAGAATTGCTCATCTAAAGGTGTTTGTTTATTATTTCAAGTTAAATAAATGTTGTGTGAAATAACTTTAAGAGTTCTTATAATAAATAGATAAGAATGCACGTAAACTAGCAAAACACATAGTTCATAATTGTTTTATTAAAGATCCCTTAAAAAGAATATTTAATATGAGCTAGAAGGAACATTTAAGCTAAATCTTGTTTTACAGATTTTGATAAAATTAAAAGCATCGAAGACAAGAAAATTACCTCGGAGTGACCTTTGACAAAGGGCTAACCTGGAATCCACACATTAGTCAAGCAGAAGGGAAGGCCCGTAGGAAGCTTGCCATGATGCGCAAACTTGCTGGGACAACGTGGGGAGCAAATGAGCAAATACTCAAGACAGTATATCAGGGAACAGAGAGACCTTATTTAGAGTATAGCTCAACTGCCTGGTCCACTACTGCCAAAAGTAACAACAGGCTTTAGACAAGGTTCAGAACCAAGAATTGCGGATCATGACAGGTGCTTCCAAGTCTACACCAATTTCCTTCATGGAGAAGCTAGCAGGAACACAGCCGTTACAAGACAGAAGACATGCAAAGGTTCTGCTTCAAGCAGAGAAGTTCAGGTCTTTTCAAGACCATCCCATGAAAGCCAAGCTAGATGGCTACACAAAGATTCGGCTCAAACGTAGCAGCTTCGTACATGGGCAAAGAAACTCAACCGAGAGTTCAAAACTGAGCTGAGCATACCAACGACTTCCCTAGGTAGTGAAGACATTATAAACCCACTAGCGAATGATCTGTCTTCAGTGACTGTGAGACTTGCTGTTCCTCGTCTTGACCGCGGGAAGCAAGAGGATGAAGGCATTCGGAAGAGCCTCACACTTGCTATGATCAATGAAGTCTATCCTCCGGAATCATGGACTCATGTCTATACAGACGGATCAGCCACATGCGCCGTCAAAGATGGAGGAGCAGGAGTTTTCATTCAATACCTATCTGGCAAGAGAGAAACAGTACATGCAGCCACAGGAAAACACTGCAGCAATTACAAGGCAGAGACTGAAGCACTCATGAAGGCCGTCTCAATGGTTGAAGACTCGGCAGAAGAAAGCTCCTCAGTCGTCTTTCTCACAGATGCACTGTCTGTCATGGAAGCTCTGATCAACAATAAAGCTCCGCAGCTAGCCAGGAGAATGCAGAGCCTGAGTATAACCTTCAAAGTAGCACTACAGTGGATTCCATCCCATTGTGGACTTGCAGGCAATGAATAGGCAGACAAACTGGCTAAGCTAGGAGCTCAGTCAGAACAACCAACAGAACAGAGTTACAAGGAGAAAGTCACCATCATCAAGGCACTAATGAGACCAAGGATGGAGGAAGATGCTTTTCATCTCCTTGATCGGTCTGAACAAGTGATGATGGTCACGTTCCGCTCAGGGAACAACAAGCTCAATGCTCACATGTACAAGAAATACAGACTGACATCATCGCCAACTTGTCCATGTGGTGAAGAAGATCAGACTGCGGAGCATATACTTCAGAGAAGTAAAAGGCATGACCAGGAGCGAGCTGCGACCTGGCCGATAGATACCTCAATCCACCAGAAACTGTATGGAGGCATTGAGGATCTGCGGCAAACCACAAGTTTCATCGAGGCTACTGGTCTGACAGTGTAGTCGCGAACGAAAAGAAGAAGAAGGAAAATTAGTTCTTGGCTCGCTTTATAGCGTCTGTCGGACATTCTTCATATTTTAAAACTTTTTGCCGAAATGCTTATTATTTCTTACTCACCAAATGTGTAAGTAACGTACATACTGCTATTCGGGCGAAGTGTTTGAAGACAGTATTGATAAAGTTTCGTGACGAGGATAGGACTCATTTCCCTGTCTTTGCGCGTGTTGACGATACCGAAAAGTCACTTGGGTTGGGCTGTGTTGAACTGTATACATGTGTTGGTATAAAGGTATCATTTAATAACTCTGTTGTAGACTGAGTGTGATATGCCGGTCCAGTATAGCTAGGAGACATGATACCTAATGCTTTCGGATATTTTAGCAGACGATTTTTTAGGAATTGCATATAACTACACATACGCGTACACGTAGATGTATTGGACGACAAAACCGCCGATGTTTTATCAAAATATATCTACACCAACACATCGCTAAAATGTTTTCAAACCTGCAGAATTACGAACTGTCATACATGTTGATAGTTTTGAAATCTCTTTTTGATTTACATATTAAACAAAAAAGAAAAACTGAATTGAAACATGTCATTTTAATAACAAATGACTATATTATTATATAGCTGCATAACAGTGAAAAGAGATGAACATCAAACTTATAAAATAATATAAATTATTTCCTTAAAATAATTTCATTTATTCCTCGAGACTTAAAATGTTTGTTAGTTGCTAAGGATTCGGGATTAATCGGCCTTTATTATTCAGTTGAACTGGTTCTCGTTTTATTAATACAGTACTGATGTGCATGTTCAGCGAGCCGAGAACACAGCCAAGTTGTTCGATATAAAGCAAAAAGCCGTGCAGATTTCTCACATTGCGTCTGAAAGGGCGAATAGACCGTTATTATACACTGACAGAATCTTACAGTTCTTCTACATGTCGTTCAGTAAAGATAAACTTAAAGTAATCTTAAATTGAGATGTCGCATGAACGTGTTAGACCTAAACGACAAGGCGGGAAAGGAAGACGAAGGTCACAGGCAAAAATGTAAGAGCAAAATCGTCACAACAGGAATATCACCATAGGACGAGAGGAGAGAAACAAAAGGCGGCCAGGAACGAGGTGCGGAATCAGATACCACCAAATGACTTGGAGCACGAGGGACCGGTAATTGTGCAAACGATATCGAGAAGGAAGAAAACAGACAGTTACAAGATAATGCTGGTGGGTGTATTGATAATATTATTGATTTTTAAGTATTTTACATGGTTCGGGTATTTCACAAGACTATGTCATGGTTAGAGGTAAAATTTCAAGGAGGGTGTGGCGGTGTAAGTGTATAGGTCATCTATACTAGGCTCGTCTGTATGGTCAGCATGTCTAATATTGAACAAAAAGTTACAGTCTGTAGGAAGATGCGCAAATTAAATCATACCTTCTGTTAGTCTTACCAGTGTCTTATTGGCGGCACATCTGCTTTCCTCCCTTGAACAGATTTTCAGAGACGAATATATCAATTTGGCATTATTGCCGGTCAAAGGGGGCATTTAGTTATCAAAACGTTTTTTGTAAGAAAGACATTTTAGACTGTCTACCGACGGTCAGGCTGAAAACACTCGGGCAGAATTATTCTATATGCAGTGGTCGTAAGCGTTCATATTTATGCGGCGACATATCTACCAATCAGTGATAAAGTTCAGAAAATGCTTTGTTACATGTACAAGTTTTAGCATGGCGTGTGCTCGGTGGGCAGTTTCAGTTGCGTCGGGTGATATCGCCCGCATCCTGGTCTTAAAACATAACAGACTTTTGGTGGCGATGTGTGCAGGTTAATGACGCAGCGGAAACGGTTCGGGCGAGTACACGTCACTGCATGTGCAATTACTTCATTAATATTCAAATTTTCCATAAAAAAGCACATACTTCGCTCCACATTCGGGAGTGTCCTGCAGTCAGTATAACTTTTCAGTGAAGTATCAAAACCCACATCCCGGGATAATTTGCAAGTAGAACATTTCAGAGACATTTTAGGGGTCAAGATTGGGGTCGCGCCCGGAGATGAAGTTCAAATGAAATTTCGTCTCAGAGCTCAAAAAAAAAAAAAAAGAAATATCGATATAGTTAACTTAGCAAATTCACCGGTCAAAGTAGACTATATCGACCCAAAATAACAGCTGTTAAATTTCTAAAATAGGTCAAGATCTAGGTCAAGGGACTTGTCATCAAAAAAACTCAAAACGCATACCGTCTAGTACGTTTATAGTCTTCTCTGCTAACACAAACACTGGACTGACACAGAAAGTTTTTATTTTTGATACAACACTTCCTTTTGAGGAATGGATAACATTGCAAAATTTGCTAGGATTTAAAGATACGCCACAAAATACCTGTATTCTGTTTGTATTTCCACGACGGTAGTTTTACATGATTTGCATGAAAAGATTGAAATATACAAGTATTTAGTACAAGTTGACGGTGACATGGATTAGGCCAAAACAAGGCGTTTAATGACTTAATACTATATTTAATCAATGTAACAATATGTACAGAAATAGTGTATTAAGTTAAATTTCGAACACATTTGGTTTCTTCATGTAAAGTAGTCATTCTATGCTATGCTCTTAAAACTATGATGATAAGAGATTGATTGAATAAGTTTTGCATACGAAGCTGTAAAACTCATTTATTTAAGGAAGGGCCTTGATTATCCATCATGGCTGTATATTACTTGTAATTTAAGAATGATTTTCATGAAGTTTCCGTGGTTAAAAAGAAAAGGTTACTAGGTCGTGGTGGGCATTTAAGAATTTTGTGTTGAAACAAACATGAAATCAGGCAAACAGCAGAACTATCTAGACGATTTTATGGAGGTGGTTTTGCGGCTTTAAATGTATTTAAGGATTTGATAGCAGTTGGCAAACGAAAAAACAAAGCAATATGATTGAAATTTTGGGGTTCAGAGCCTGATTTGTAGACCTACAGATGGTGATCCGAATTCTGACCACTACACTTCAGAAGTAAATTAAAAAAAAAAAAAACACAAAAAACGATTGTTTCACAGAATAATTTTTATTCAGGACTGCAGATGTATGTGGATTGTTTCGTCTCTGCTTCATCCGGCTCATTCTGTTGATTTAGCAAGCCTATCACCACATAAGGGTTGAGATTTATTTAGATTTAACAATACTAGGATTCTTGCGATATTACAGTCGGTATACCCGTTTTTTTTTGTTTTTTTTTAGGACTATTTTTGGACTACCAATCAGGGTAAACAGTTGTTTTTCTGCAAATGCTTGGGGTGAAGGTTTGGATTAAAGGTCATTGGTGTCACGCAAACTGTTGCTGACACGTGGCATAATGTGGCATAACTTCCGATAGAATTGTTCTAGAACTATTATATTATTCCCCATTTATCTGGGGTACCGACTTGTCGAATAAAGAAATCAAATTCAGTGGCGATTATGTTTGGGTACCTTCATATAAATATTTTATTCAAAACCAATCACGTGCCTGGTCGTTTTAATGGCATTTGAAATGGCCTGCTTCGCCTTCAAATTGAAAAGTTCAAGACATTCTTTATTTAGAACAAAGAAGTATAAAATACAATTTTATTTCATTGGTCGGAAATCTCTACCGATTCTCTGATAATGTGTAGCACTGCTTTTAAAAGCATTTGAAATATTTCGACAATTATAACCGGTAAAAGTATAGCCTATACTTAGTGAATACGTCATCATGTTTATTCATGACGTATGGTTTAGTGTAAGGGTTCTCATCAAAGTTTATCATACCTTACGAGCATTATTTTCATTAGTTTTTATATGAGAGTGTTTTAAAGTAATCTATTACAGGGTTGTCATACGGAATCAAATTCATTTTTGCGGCGGTAGACATAAACCTGTTTTATTGCAGATTTATTATAACTACGAATAAAGGATGTTTACAGTTGTTTTCATATTAGCCTATTTTGGCAGGCCACCTATTCAGATTAATTAAGTGTACTGGTAGATTCAAGCGTCGGTGGGATCCGGTATTTAGAGAAGAGGCTGACCTGTCTTTTACGGACAGTATTTGGTTATACGTTTAATAAATTCTAAGACAAATCAGAAAGGGGATTTTATTTTGTTGAAAATACAAAACGAAACCAGTGTAGCTTGCCCATATGAATCGGTAATTATACCTTAAATGTTAGGACGTCGCTCAAATAATGTTGAATTGAGGGGATCAGGCGAGATATCGAGTTAATTAGATTGCTAAACAATAACCGGTTGGGTGTTTGTTTGTGCGATTTATCGGTAGACGCCGAACTAGAGATATATCTATGCGTTTGGTGTGATGAATTTTATTCGGAACAGTTCAGTGTAATTTGCGTTGTCGTCTGTCAGTTATGGACACGGTCCGCTCAGTTTGGTGAAGCTATGTTTGCCTTTATCGGGCCCTATCACAAGGGCATTATTGTCTTAAACAGTGCACCAAAGGTTTTTCATTGCAAAAGATGCACCTTGCTATTTAAGGTTGGTTGACCTGAAGTTGCTTCGGGTCACTAGGATTTCGTCCTTATAGTACTGGCGAGTCCTAGATTGCATTGCGTTGCGTTGCGTTGCTTGCTTGTGAAGTGGTTGTAGTGCACCACTATAGGTTCTGGTGATGCCTAGGTTGCTTTGCTTTTTTGCGTAGTGAAGCTTCTATAGTGAATAATTACAGTATTGGCGAAACCTAGGTTGTGTCTGTAATGTATCACTATGGTACTGGTGAGGCCCAAGTTGCATTCCGTTGTCCGTAGTGCTTCACTATAGTGTTGGTAATGCCTATGTTGCGTTGTTTCTTGCGATACGAAGTGTCTGTAATGCATCACAATGGTACTGGTGAGGCCCTGGTTGCATTCCGTTGTCTGTAATGCTTCACTATAATGTTGTGTGGTGCCTATGTTGCGTTGCTTCTTGCAAGGTGAAGTGTGTCTGGGGTGCATCAGTTGGTGTTTTGTGTGGTAGGCCGGTCAGTCCGTATTTTAGTTTTACTAGCTGAAGAATTGGGCTGTCTCATGAATATTTAACGCGTGCCGTTTTCGTGGACAATAATGCCAATATTGTCGTTCTTGTTTTAGCACAGACATATATCAGACAGCTTTCTAGCACTGAGTGTTTGGTAGCAGCTCTTGACTTGCTTCGTGGCATCGTTTTGGTGCGGAGCCGTGGTGAGCTGAGGTCTGCTGTCATACATTCGGGTGTGGTCCGTGTGCTGGGTGCCGTCTGCGGTTTTTAGGGGTCATCGCATCGCGTGTTGTCTCATGCTTGCGCCTGGTCTCCTCTCGCTTGAAGATAGAGCGGCCAAAAACATGCCAACTTAACTTTTCAATGTTTTTCTCAGATCTATTGATGCATTTACCTTAGCAGATGTAGAATATATTAATTTAGAAATCAAGTATTTTAAGTCATTTGTTCGTCATAATGTGTTATATGATCTTAAAACATTTAACAGTATAACAATGAGATAAATAAAAGACAAAGAATGGTACATGTTCTTATTTTATGTCGAGTAATATGGAATAATATGGCACTTAGATCTAATACACACATTATTATATTGTCTGCAACTGTTATACATGTAAATCTAATGTTGGGTACAACTACCCGCCACATATTGCAGACTCGAACTGATATCTAGTGTGTGCCTGAACTTACAACCATAACCTGCATTTTGCAATTATATCGGTCTATATATTATTTCAAAATATATCTGTACCAACCGTTCATTTATTATATCAATTTTCTGCATGAAATCGATATGCTAAAATAGTACATGAATTGTTTCTATTTATAGCAATGCTCTCTATATATATAACTGGAAATACCCACAAAATTTATTACACAAATTGAAAATCGAAAATGAAAGTACAGGAGGATTTTTAAAAAATACAAAACAAACAAACATACTGTTTGTCTCAGACTGGGTTATCAAAATAGTAATGTTGATATACATACAAGTGTTCATAAGGACTTGAGCAGAATAGAATATTTGAACATGAATGGTAAGGTTACAAGTTACACTGTATAATTTAACGTTTCGTGAAGAAACTTAAGATTATTTATATTCACTTAGTTAGTTAATACACTTTATACATGTTTGATTTTCTGGTCTCTCAGCCCATAGTTGATAAACATATTTTTGCCTCATGAATTATATATAAGATATATGACAACAGTACTACATCTGTCCAACAATTTCATTGGCAAGTATGTATTTAACTGAAATTCATTAGAATCTTTTTGCTCATATTCTATTAAATAGAAACTAGATTTTTTTTAAATTGAAAGTAATACCAAGTTTTTTTTAATACTTGCATATGAATTAAAGAGGTGTAATTACAACAGTTTATAAAATCAGTAAATCATATTTACTACTAGTGTGCAGCCTACTTTTTGACCAACTGATCAGTGATACAACAGGCAGGGACAAAATATGGCCTGACTGATAAAAACCCTTGTTTTCATCCTAAATGAGTCCAAAATGAAAAATATGTAGTTAAATATTGACCCCCTTTTTAAAAGATACATATGTCTACTGAAGGCCAGAATCTCGAGATTCGAGTCTGCGAGCAATGGGTTCACTGCCCGGACCATTGCGAAATAAATTTTCTTGACAATTAAATATACTATGTATCAATATTTCACACGTATATTTAACTACAAAATGAGACCAACCCCAAGTCTCTAGCCCTTCCCGTTCATGAAATATCTATCAGGAAACGAGCGCATTCCTGCTGCGAGTCCCAGGTAGACAGAAATGCGGCACAACGAATCGGTACGTAAACATTGACTAACGCACGTTTGTCAGCCGAGTTCGGGTCAAATTCACTAGAAATTACTTAGAAATATAACTAAATTCATAAAATGGGGCCATTCACAACCGCCAGTAGCAACTCATACACGCCAGATTGGCGTTTCAATTTTCTCCACGGTCTTTCGATTCAATGCTACGCCATTGAACAGAATTATTTCGGTATTTTTAAACGCAATATCTGATTGGCCAATAGCGACACACCTCCAACAGAACCGTAACGTTAACAAAATTACTTGGGTATTATCATATCGCTTTCAATGGCGGCGAATGCAGTTGAAAGACCGACGGAAAAATAAAAAAGTAAATATCGTATGTAGCAGATGCTGCTTATGGTGGTGAGTTGCCATAATTTACATATGTAGTAATACTTGTTATTAATTATAGCAAGTGAATTTGACCCGAGCTAGGCTGACAAACATATTTTAGTCCGTGATTTCATACCTTTTTGTTGTGCCACATTTTTATCTACCTAGAACCGGCAGCAGAAAGGCACTCGTTTTCTGATAGATATTTAATGATCGGGGAGGGCTAGAGACTTGGGGTCGGTATTATTTTGTAGCTAAATGTACACGTGAAAAAAGTGATAGAGAGTTTGTGTAATTGTCTAGAGAATTTATTTCACAAAGGCCCGAGAAATGAACCCATTGCTCGCAGGCTCGAATCTCGCGTGAGATTCTGGACTTCAGTAGACATATGTATCTTTTGAAGGGGAGGGGGGGGGGGGGGGCAATATTTCACTATATTTTTTTTTCAATTTGGACTCATTTAGGATGTAAACAAAGGTGACCATTTCATTTGGTCCCAGGTCCGATACTGGTGCCTGTGAGTGATACTATTTTTTCAAAACGTGGCTTCCTATCCAGGAAGACCAATGTGACTGTACCAATAATTTTCGAAGAACAGCTCTACACGCTGAAGAGCGTCGACACGACTGACTGCAATTCTGATTGGCCAAACGTAGATTTCACACTATGTCTGATAGAGTCCATGAACAGAATTCTTCGAGAAAACGAAACATCGGTCAGTCACTCCCTATCGGTTTCTTTTTCAGGAAGAATTCACTTCATAAACTCTATCTATAATGTAGGAATCTACATGTAACACAGTATAATTGGTTTTTTTCTTAGTTAAATCTCTAACAGAATGTGCGAAAAGGGAAAATCATCACAAACTGTTGCAGAAGTGTTTAATATTACATAGATACCACAGAAAATTTCAGACGTGATGTTATGAGAAACTTCGTAAAGCATAAAATAGCAGAAAACCTTCTAGATTTTATATTTATGTATTTAACATATTACCAATTGTATGATGTATTTAATACGTAGCTTTCTTTGCTAGGTGATCACATTTGTATAACCAAAATAGAGCCGCCAAAAGATGTCATACTTGTTGAACATCCGGAAAATAAAGGTAAGAATCCAATGTTTTATATTCGCTAAAATAGGCAACTGACTGGAAAAAATGAATACAGTTCCAACAACCCAACATCTTTAACCTGAATAACGGGAAAATCGAGATGATCGCTTATAAATTGCACCTAATATAACAAATAGTTAAAGTATAGAAAGAATAAACAGCGAAAAAGGTAAGTTTTCACATTACATATGAGAATTGATCAAAAGTATTTTCATCACTGGAGCCAAGAATATGCAAAAAATAAATAATAATAAAAAAAAAATGAATAGACAAAATTATTTCACATCCATGTAACTTGATATATTTGTGATATGGTCCGAAAATATCATAAAGATATGTTCAATATATCGACCAGTACAAAAATCATGGTAACGGCAAACACTGACGTCACTGACGATATCGACATTCGTTCACCTTATATCAGTAACGTACGCTTACTCTACTCGCAGACGGTTGAAAAACGTAACCTCACATCTTTGTTATTTTATGTAGTTTTGTGCGTTACTTTATTGTAATTTATCATTGTCTTTCTTTTTTAACTGTTTTTGTTTTGATAATAAACTAACGTTTCAAGGCATCGATAAATGGCGTGGGGCGTGGATGATATACTTTGAATTTGCTTTTACTCAAAGCAGACACCTCCCCGAATATCATATTTACCCGGAAATTAGTTTATACATAATTTATTTTAGGTCGATTGTGAAGGAAGTTGTACAACTTATATTAATCACTCTCGACACCTCATTCCCGATGGAATCCATCGCCACGAGGGTATGAAAAAGAGGCCAGTTTCCCTTAATGCTAAGCGCCAAGCAAGGGAGCTATTGGTACCATTTTTCACGTCTTTGGTATGACGCGGCCGGGGATCGAACCGACGACCTCCTGCACTCGAAGCGGACGCTCTACCACTAGGCTATCGAGGCGGTTTTACCCTGAAATTCATAATTGAATTAGTGTGCATCTTGATATAATATCTATAATAGTACAATGATAAATAAATGTGCCTTGGACGCAATGACATAACTTGGAATAGCCCTCATATAAACTTTAACAACAATTTATTCCTTTTTTATAGTAGATATAGAATATATTTTAGCTACACTTCTTTTGTGTTTGGTCTATCTCTTTTTATTTAAACGAAATTTAATCAAAATCTCCCTTGTGTAAGTCTACACCATACGTATTATGAAGTCCAATGATTTTCTTCATTTGTTTATTACAGATACAAACTGTTTTGCAATTTCACATACCATCAACACTTCACCTCGTGTCGGCGACGTGCAGTTTGTTAAGGAACATGTTAGTGTTATTTGCCCTTACACCAGATGTGTCATGAAAGAACCCGTGAAAAACAAAATATGTGGACACACATTTGATAAATACGCAATGATGGACTATCTGAAATTGAGCCGGTACCCAAGGTAAGCTGGTACCCAAATAAATATGTTTAAAATCATAGTTTTGCTTACCTTTCATTTTCCGATCTGATCCGGTTAACATGTTAGTTGGTCCAGTTAATATGTTAGTTAACCCGGTTAACATGTTGGTTTTACTTCGTTTGATTAAATCAGTTACATTTCAAATAACGTATCATGTCTCCTTCTACGCCTTTTAAAAGTGAAATTGTGAATGACAAAATGTTAATGCATTAATTTGCTAAGTATAAACTCTTCCTACGTCCTATGCATTTGTTCAATATTTATCAATATTCATTATTAGATATATTTATGATAGTATTTATTTTAAACATATGATAAATGACCAGCAACTTAAAAAAAAATTTACTTATATTATGGTTATGACATACTTTTTTATCATCAGATGTCCTTTGGCTGGTTGCACGAATGTAAAACGCCTTGAAGCCTCTGACTTTGAAGTGAACAAAACTGTGCAGTTGTACATCGATAGAACTAGAGGATTACGACAATAACGAGACCCTTAACGATAAAGAAAACATCAAAATTTGTCAAGTAATCTAGGGCGGAAACGAGGACATCATCGAAATCTCAGAAATCTGACAGTGCTATTTATTCAAGTATAAACACTAGCTAGCTAGCTAGTAAATAGTCAATTACTTCATTATTTATTTCATGGACAAAACATCAACTATAACATTGATGTCATAATTTGTGAATGTGTAAGAGTGCGTAGAGATATTTGTTTAGTTTGCGTGATTTGCTTTGCTTGATTTTGGGTTTAAAGTCATAAAAGAACGGTTGTTGTTAAATGAAAGCAGTTAAGAACGACTCGAGATGCCATGCAAAATGTCAGGCTAGAGCTAAGGACTTTTTGCAAGTCAGTTATGTCGTCCGAAAGAAATTGTTGACGGCGGACGGACGGACGGACGTTCGGACCAACGAACGACAGACACAGCTTGGTCACAATAGCTTGATCAAGTCTTCTTTTCAAGTGTTGGCTATAGCTAACATCAACTAGCCTAAGGTATATATGTAAATGTAGTTGGTCTACTACCCAACGAATATTTATAGTAGATTTTTTCAAGTGCATATTTGGAAAATTAAATTAACAAAGTATTATGTTAAAGAAAATGCGTAAGGTTTGAAAACTTGTTAAACTGAATGCCATTTAAATGATTCAATGTATAAAAAGAGTGTTTGAATCAAATTTGTGTACTTATCCGTTATTTTATTTCTATGAGCTTTTTATTTCGCCAGTAATATAACACAAGCGATGGTTCGAAATGGCTTTGGCATGTTCTTCCTTACGAACACTTACTTCAAGAAAAGCTTGGATTTTGTGAAAAAAGTTAAATGATTGAGGCAAATATTTATCTGAAAGACCTTTTGTGATAAATATTGCATCCGTAGGTTTAATCCTTTGTCTTGTAACTATTTTTAAATATTGTGCTTCTTTACTAGAGTGTTTTGAAATGCTTTCGTTTAACGGCATGCTAAAGTGAATGTTTTGTCAAAACTTAATTGTTCATTAGAGCTGCAGATATTTCCTGTGGATAGGTAAGATCGAAGCGTACGAATTCCAGAAACATGTGTATAAGATAAGCTATTAGAAAATATTTTACGTTTTGTGTTAGCATTTATTATTTAAAGAATAAACATTTATAGAGAGCTTACCACTATCTGTATTTTATAAAGGTACAGTAGCATTTCTTTGATATTTGGAATTAATGATAAAATATAATATTATCTGTAATTGTGACGTGGCCAGTAATAACCTCTGAGACGTGTATTAACTAATAAGTACTCCGTCAGTAGAACAATTTCCATAGCAGCCAGATGACACTCATTTGTGAGATAGCATTGATTTAAACCAACAGTTCTCAAATACTTTTTAATTGGTTGTCTCATTTCATGGCCGTTACTTTGTAAATGATTGCCTAATGTATATGACTTTATACTGTTTCGCAACCATTATCAAAACAATAAACATAACATAAGTTTATGGACATATAGTTTTGTCAGTGATATGTTTCTTAGATTATCAAGAAATAATTGGTCTGGTGGTAGAGCGTTCACTTAAAGTGTGGGAGATCGTTGTTTCAGTCCCCGTCGCGTCATACAAAAAGCACCAGTAGCTGCGGCATTATGAGGGAAACTGGCTTCTCTTTTCTCGTACATTGTGGCGATGAAATCCATCAGGAATGAGGTGTCGAGAGTTATTAATATAATTTGTTGAATTTGCTTCACAATCGACCAAAAATAAATTAGTATAAACAGTAGATTATCAGATTCTTCATCTTTAGTCACTTTGATGTACACTGATATTTTCGAAGACACACGACCGTCCAGCAAACTGCACAGATTGTCAGTTAAAACGCGTATATTCTTTGTAAATGATATCAAATTACAGTGACCCCTTTCAGTTCATACCCAGATGATGAATACAAATAAATACACTTTAAGGTATAAGACACGTAATGATAATCGACTGATTACGTTTTTTCCATATGTGATTTCGGCATTCTCCGGTTATTACGGAAACTCACGTGCGTGTTCAGTTACAATTACGTCGGAAAATGCCGAATTACATAGCACGAATACGTACGTAATTCTGCTGAAATTGTCAGAGTTATTACCAGGGTTGGCCAACCCACGTGACTTTTAAGTGCCGTACACACGGAAAAGAAACGTCCCGCTTCAGGTGACATTTTGCCTATATTTTCTTTATTACTTGACGAATTTTCATAGGAATCCGCGCACAGTGTCTGAATTTTTCTTAAACACTTCATACAACTGTGACAGTATTAACGTTATTTCCATACTAATTTCCACGAAAAGGGAACATGGCGAAGAGTTTGAGAAAAGTACTGAGAACGGATGGCAGGTGCTTTTTGAGGAGGAATCTGCTCATATTGCGATCTTCGACGTACTTTTTGAAAATCCGTCAAGTAATAATAAAAATAATATTAATTTATAAATAAACAGTTACCTGAATCGAGACATTTTCTCCACGTGCACGGTCTCCAAAAGTCACGTGGATTGGCTACCCTGTTTTCAGGGCCACAACCTTAGATATCATAATTATATTTAAAGAAAACAAAAGAACACATAACTGCGTGAAAACTGTTCGTCAGTGTATTTCTGTTTCTACAATATCAATCAAACGAGTATGACCTAGCAGTTCTCCCAATCCTTCACACAGTCTTCTTCTTCCTCGTATAAGTTTGTTGAGAGTACAGAAAAGCAGCCATACATACGCCTGCATTCACCGCCATTGTAGGAGTAGTATACTCGCTCTTTGAGGCCACCCATGCAAATTATTTGCTGGGGTGTGGTCTGTTCACAATCTGTAAATCAGGACATCTTAAACTACTGATAATACATCATCATATGGGCCACTGATTTCTAAAATGCTTGTAATTATCAATAAAAACACCTCATGGAATGTTATGACGGAAAATTTATAACCAAAAATAAAATATTCATAATGATTAAGAAATTATTTTTAATTCTTACTTCCAATCTTCAGCTTCTTTAGAATGATATGTAGCATCAGTATATTTCAAAAACCGATCAACAATAAAAAATCTATGATATAACCGATGAATCAAGTTTTCGTAAGATAATAATATAATACGGCAGTGATTGGCGATTTCCAAGTGATAATTATTACAGCAGTGATCGGCAGTTTCCGTGTAATAATGTATCCTCGTAATTTATTGAAACAGTGATCGGCAATTTGCGTGTGATAATGTAGCCTTGTAATTTATTACAACAGTGATCGGCTATTTCCGTGTAATAGTGTAGCCTCGTGATTTATAACGGCAATGACTGGCAATTTTGTGCGATAATGTATTCTCGTATTTTCTCGCAATATCAATGTGATTATGTATCTTCATGTACTATGTTATTTTGGCATTTTGCGGCAGTTAGTCTACACGATACATTTGCGTTCCAAATCAACTGGGGAATACTAAAACTGAAAGGAAATTGCCTATTGCTATATCGCTTGCATTACCTACAGACGTTACATGATAAATCGAATGGGTGTCTCTGGTTATGGCACTGGTAAAAGAGAAAATAAATTTGCGGTATATTAGTATATCCTATACATTTTTTGCAGAATATATTGTTCAAACCGTATAGATGAGGTTATGAATGAAAATACTTGGTTACCTTCAGCAGTGACGGAACACATCAAAAGAACTGCAACGACGACGATTTCTTTGATCATCATTGAAACCTGCATGATCACAAGTAGTGTTTAAGTAAAGCACAAGAACGATAACTACATCGTTTCCATTATTTGTTTCCATTTTCTGTACATTTTCATCACATTCACACAGAAACATATTTGGTCATAATTTTCATTTCGATGTAAATGAATACAATGATATATGCCGATAAGAGGGAGTGTATTGCACAATAATATAACTCTCTGTGGAATTGCGTTAAACAATTAGTATTTTTGATTCTACTGATGTATGACTAAATGAAATTTACGTTATAAGATATAATGATCCAAGTACTTTTTCATCGTCAGTAAATAAATCTTCTGGAAGCACAGATAGCAACCAAGCAAAACAAGCTTTGGTTTGATGAGTCTGTCTGCGAGATGCAGTGAAATTTGCAACATCTCATACGCCCCTAACAAAGGCTTCTGTGAGTGAGTAGAATTAGATTTTATAACTACATTTACTGGATCACAAGGTCCAACATCGAGTCCAATTATACATTATTTATGACACTATATCAATAATTATTCAATGTGTATACTTAGGTAAATTCATAATTAGTAAAAGGTTATCTTAAACTTTAACCTAAATAGTTTCTATGTAAATACATTTATAGAAATATTCATATTTTAAGTAACTTTACATTCAGTTTATTTTGACAAATTCTTTCAATACATACAAAAAATCAACTTACCAGTACAGTTATTTAGTGATCAAATGAACTTCAAAAGCACTGTGTCTGTATTAATATTCTTTGGTAATAGGAAAAGTTAATTAACACATGACGCTTGATGTATTATTTTTATGACTGATATTATATCTTGAGGCATGTACCATATTTGTATTGTAAAAGGGCATTTCATTGTGTTTTTTTTCTGTTTTAAAGCTTTCAAAACCCCCAGCCACTGAGATTTTGTACACTGACTCGTGGGTTGAATTTAAAAGTTATGAGCAGTGTCATCTTTTTAAATGCAATACATTCTTCTGTCAACTCTTACATGCCCCGTGACGACTGTACTACTTCACTTTCACTTGGTGTTTTTCGGCGTTTTCTCATTTTAGATAGACGCTGATGTTTGCTTTATAAAACCAAGTCTAAAATTGTATTCATTTACTTTGAATAGTCATTTTTTATTCAAAGATATAAAAATTGGTGTTGATACTTTAATGAAAAATATGAAAGATAGTGACCTATTATTCTCCAGTAACAGCGAAAGTTACACAATCATGTTGTTGTTTCTTACTGTAATATTTTCTGCGCAATATCTTGTAAATCAAAATCCATAAAGACTCATCCAGTATCTGGCACCATACTTACAATCTAAGTGTATCTTTGTACCAATCAGAAAAAAATGGTTGAGATAAAAAAGTCCTGGAATAAAATGTTGGTAGGTAGGAGTTTTGTGCTTTTTAATAATTTAGACGATGAATCGCTCTTTCATGTGTTTTAACATACATGTGATTCTGTGTATCGTTCATTCAAACGTTTTTAACATTCACGCAATTCTGTCTACCGCTCATTCAAATATGTTTAACATTCACGCAATTCTGTGTACCGCTCATTCAAATATGTTTAACATTCACGCAATTCTGTGTACCGCTCATTCAAATATTTTTAACATTCACGCAATTCTGTCTATCGCTAATTCAAATGTTTTTAACATTCATGCATGATTCATGTGTTGTTAACACTCTGTGTGCGATTCTTTTCTATCTTTTATTGTCTGGCTATTATCATATACACCACTCCTACTTCAGTTTGATGTTGCTTCTTTGCTTTAGTATTTAACACAGCAAACTTTTAAAAATTCTAAAAACCTGAACCACGTAATTTGCTTGGTCTTTTAGTACTTTATCGTAACTTTTATTATCATTTCGCCCTTAGCAACAGAATGCGTCAATAGCTTTTCTACCAGAGGCTGATAGATGAGAAAAAGATGTTTATTTTGCCACACATTTTTTCTGTGTGTCTTTTTTTAATGTTAACAGCTGGCCTATAAGGTAATCATTTATATGTAGACGTTACAGAGTTGTCATTTTAGACATTCGGTATTTTTGCCGGGTTTAGGGCATAAATTTATTAATCTTGACACTATGTGTGCGGTATTTTATTAAAAATCTAAGAATTTCATAGTGAACAAAATTTCTAACAACCAACTGAAGGAGTTTTAATAAAACTGGCAACACAGTAAGATGCAAGGGTTGATCTAACTAGATTAGAACACCCCCTTCGACAGAGATTAGTCCGATTTCAGCCTATTTTAGCCTATTTTAGGACAGAGAGATTTAGTACATGTCTTTTCTTGCCAGATATGATTTTTACTGATGCCTTACTGTAAATAGGAACGTCTGTTGATGATTCTAAGTTCAAAGGTCAAGTTTGAACTGCTGGGTGAAATTAAGGTGAACGTAGGTATTTTCAAATGTCAACCTACGCAAAATTAACGTTTTCATCAAATATCTCAGTCAGTTGTCTCGGTCAAACCATTTTTTTCCCATTTTGATTGAATTTAACGTCCTCGTTGTTCAATTCATGTGCATCTGAACTCTGAACCGCGATGAATTAGACTACTAAACACTCGAAGGCCTTGATTGTTTTCATTCTTACATGTATATTGACATATTTTGATGAATGAAGCTGGGATTTATTTATTCGAGCACTATGAACCGAACGTTAAATGGCATTTTGACGGCATGATAATAATTTGTCATTTCGCATTTTCACAATCGCGGTATCGTGGTTCAAAGCTACGATGATGAAAGTCAAAACCACGATGATGAAAGTCGAAACTACGATGTTAGTAGTCGAAACTACGATGGCGATAGTCGAAATGATGAAAACACGAAACCACGATAGTGCAAACGCGAAATGGTATCGCATTTTCATCATCGTGGTTTCGTGATTTCGTCTTTCACCGTATCGTGTTTTCGACTTTGGTCATCATTTTTTCGTGATTTCGGTTTCCTAGATAGGGTTTCAGATATAAAAATATCGATGGTCCAAATGGAACACAGTATGTTGGAGCGGGGTCGGGGTTGGGCAGGGTTATGATTTGGGACAGGATATTGTGGATGGGACTCGAAAACCATATCTGGACGTCATTTCTTACAACCCTAATGCCCAGTTTTATACTGACGACGTTCTGCATCACGTGTAAGTCACATGCCGATGAGTTTCATGCACGATACTGTAAAAACACATACTAAAGTATTTTCGCTGGGTAATGTTTAGCGAAAGTGAAATATTTATTATGTTCGCGAGGTTTTATATTCGCGAGAGTGGAAAAGAAAGTTATCTTGCTTGTTTTGGTTTTTTTGGTAAGTTTGTCGTTAAAAATTACAAGTTGTAACAATCCTAACTTAAGGTAGCTAATTAATCAAAATACATGTAAACCCATAAATCAAAGTTCTTTTAAATACTAATGAAATAATTACAATTTATATTTCAGGTAAGATAGGCAAGTGCTATATCAATATTATTATCCCAATGCTAATCTAATAAATCATATCTTTCTGTGTTGCTATGTGGTGTGTTCTATTCGTCTTAAAATTATACTATCCTGTAGTAGCTATGGAAACCACAGAACATATCACATTTTGTAAATAAAGTCATTTCCATTTTATATTTTGCGGAAGGTTCGCGTACTGAAAAGATTTTCTTCAGTTGCATTGGACTAATACTTACTATTCACGCGAAGAAACATTTTCCGTTCATGACCATTGTTTTTATATTATACCTAGAGGTAGGGTATAACATGTACAGTGTTTTGTTAGTTTGTTTGTTTATTTGTTTCTGGTCTTCTGCCAGTGAACGTAAACATGAGGTTTTGACCGGTTTGCGCAATAAGCGGACATGATGATGGGTTAGAGGCCAAGAAACCATGTTACTAACAATATTTATGACCTTACAGTAGCCGTTATCGCACTGTACCTTTCCAAAACAACAAAGATGGTGGCACTGCACGTTAATGTGAGTCATTTCCTAAATATTGCGTTTTAAAGGACAATATTTTCATCCAGTCAGCAACCGGAGATTTACAAATTTTTGATTCGCTTTCTATCATACGCAATACCTAATTTATTAATCTTTAAAGTAGTTCATTAAGTTCTGCTATCGGCCACATACTGTTTTGCTTGATAAACTATATTTAGAATATATTTAATGAATAAAGTAATTCATTTTGCTGGCTTCAGAAAAGTATTTCATTAGAAGGTCAACAAATATTATATAATGATAATCTATGCTTCTTTTAATTCAAAGCTTTGACACATTTTCTTAAAAGTTTTAAACTTCTAGGAAAATTGAGAGTTCGTATTCTTGTTAGATATTTGTTATATATCTTCAAACCAAATTTCACTTGAGGTTGTCAAACACCTTACATGAACGTTATCTAGCTGCAGGACATTGTTCTGTTTTCTATATGGTAATGCAAATACATGAATTTATTTATAATTTATGAAATAAATGACGTTTAAAGTTTTTATGTTTTGTCAGTGTGATAGTTTTAATCCCATTGTATACCCTCGAGCAAAGATTTGCATACAACAATGAAAATATTGCCTCCAACAAACGCAACTTGACGTTGCCTTTTAAAACGTTTTCTACACGTTTCGATCACACTAAGACTTTACAAAAGCATTCAAAAGTATTCTTACAAGCATTAAAACAAGAACTGTTGGAGGACAGCAACGCTCGACTATTCAACAGCCTTGTCAATTGAATGAATATTGGCATAATTTTGTAAAATTGCAACACAAGGTTATGTAACCTGTAAAATGCATATCAGCTGATTACAACGGACAATTGTGTGAAGTTTCAATCCATTCCCATCAGTGGATACTGAGATACCTGCTTACATACAAAAACTTATTCAAAACTGCCAAGTCCAAAAAAGGGCATAATTTTGTAATAATGCAAAGTAGAGTTATGAAACCTATGCAGTGCATGTCAGATCATCACAGTGAACAAGTGTGTGAAGTTTCAATCCATTCCCATCAGTGGGTACTGAGATAGTAGCTTACATATAAAACCTTAACCAAAAATTTTTAAGTCGAAAAAGGGCCAGAAGTTTGTAAAAAAGCAGCAAAATAGAGTTCTGGAACCTGTGCAATTTATGTCAGTTTATCACAGTAAACAAGTGTGTGAAGTTTCACTCCATTCCCACAAGTGGTTACTGAGATACCGGCTTACATACAAAAACTTAACCAAATCGGGACGCCGACGCCGACACATGGGTGAGTCCAATAGCTCTACCTTTCTTTGAATAGTCGAGCTAAAAATCGACGACACAATATAATAAGATTCGATTTCTGATCTTAAAAATGAAAACAAATTGATGCTATTTCCCTGATTAAAGGAAAAAAAGTATTTATATATAAACTATTGCAAGAAGCACTGTTGAATGATGACCTATCCGGAAATAGGTATGGTAAGTTGGCAAAAATCGTCCATGTAGATTAAGTTAAAGTTTCATCATGCCAGTCGTAGTTAAAGCTCCACCATTTAGCGCAGCTCTATTCAACGAGGATGATATGGAGAATGCGGTTAAAGTGTCGAGTTAACACTATACAGCAATCTCCGATGTTACCTCCTTGCTACAAGAACTGCGTATTTCACCGAGAAATGTCAAGTGTATTCAGAAGGGAAAAGATGAAAACGAAGGGATTGTGGTTGTTCTAAAAAAAAAGATAGAAGATGTCATCAAAATGATGAGATAAAAAAACCCGTTTTACTACAGAAACCAAAAAGAAATTAAATGTAGTCAGCCTTGACAAACAAATCGTCTATTTACGACATCATTGGCCACGAAAAAATTGTATTAAATACATCATGGCAGATTATGGAACAGCTCTATCTATAGAGGACGATATTTCCTACTATACAAAGGAAAACATACGCAATAAGACTGGAGTACGTATAGTAGAGATAGAAGTATCTGAAAAACAAAGACAAGAAATTCCGCACTTAATCAAATTTGATTGTGGTAATAATTGTCTCATAACTGGAGGGGCCGCCCTTAATTATGCTTTAAATGTAAGGAAATAGGACATTTTAGACGAAATTGTCCCTCAAACTTTAATTATACACAAAATAATGAACCCCAGTCTAGTCTTGCAGAAAGTATGAATACGGTCAAGCTATAATGCTATCATTTCACCAGCGTGATTATTATCAATTCAAGGCTTTTCCATGGAATGTAATGGAATTATTTACTTATCATTAATGTATTACAACTATGTCATAGGTAACACTAACTGGTATCAGAATGAGAGAAAATTTATTCCTTTAGTCTTTCTGCTGTTGCTGTGACAAGCTCTAATAATTATTCAACTAGTCATACCTCCTGAAATGTGAAACTATGAACCCCTACAATGGTGTGTTTGAATAGCACTGAACCTTACCCAATGTATTGGGCTCTGAACCTTATCATGAAAATTAAAATTGAATTTTGATAAAAATTAAAGATTTATTTAACATAGGACAGATAGCTTTGGGTGTATATATATAACAGAAAGTTTATGATAAAAGTGCATATAGGTATGAACATTTCGAGAAAATTACAGTGGAACCTTCGCAATACGAGCCCCTCTAATCCGAAAACCTCTCTAAACTGAATGAATTCTTCGTATTAGACAGGTTCCACTGTACTATTAAAGCAAAATGCACTGAACTTTATTCTACAGTTTCAGTTAGATTTTCCCTCGATTCGAATCCCGTGACCAGCATTCCTGGAAAACTACTAAAGCTTTCGCGTAATCACAAAGACTGCTATCTTCCAAAGATTGTAGCAGGTTTATAGCTAAGTGTTTTTCTCCAGCATTAATTAAAATCTTGAAAGTAGATCCCTCGGAAGCACCGAGAACAAGGCAAACAGTTAAAGTTGCAGGCTCGGTGATCGAGTCTGTTCATGAGCAGTAATGGAAAATGCAACACTGCCCACACCCAATAGCACAGGCTTCAGCAGTATTCAATCTTCAAATCTAAATGAATTGAAATCAATGATCCCGAAGGACCAGAAAATATAACAACACTGAGATGAAGTCGGGGAGACGCTTTACAAATAAATATTAGGAAAAACTCACCTTTTCGTACAGATGTGATGTACTCTGAAAAATTAATTTTACGGCGAAACACCACTAAAAAGATTTTATATTGCCGAACTAGCGTTGTCAGAAAACAGTTATAGGGGACTTTATAAATTTGAACAAGTAGATTCATTCATTAAACTTTATTTTCACTGCTTGATTGGAGTGATTGAAACTGTTGTTAAATAAAACGGTTCTTAGGTTCTACTGCGTTTTTTGCAACTCTTGTAAAAAGGTAAACAAATTTAGCAGCAAAAGTAAGGACATCTCAATGGCTGAGTTGTTCTTGAGTTATATACAATTACAATAGTTTCGCGCTCACGATCTGTCTACCTACACGATACAGTGTGTTACATTAGAAAGAAAAAAGCCGTTGGTTTATTCCAAGTTAAATGAACAAGGGGTAGAAACTGAAATTCGCAGTTTTAAAACTGTAAAATTTCATTATTTTCTTTATCATTTTTACTGTAAATGTGTTTGAATTCAATACAAATTGTGTCCACTATCTCATACAAATCAAAGCAACAATTTTAAACTCCAGCAGCGATTATCTCTCCTAGCCATCGCCAAAACCATATGACCATGAAAGTCACAAGACAGTTGAAAGGAGATTCATATTTTCAGTTATATTTTATTTTATCACCCACATCGCCTTAATTCTACATCATATGATGAAAAAATGTTTATCAAAGACTTGATAAAAATGTTTCTCTGTACTGTACGTGGGGGTCCACTGCATAGGAGATTGCAACAATTCTTGAAAGCATGAATGACATTATTTTGAATGACTTTCCATTCTTATAAAGGCTACTGTAAGGTCGCAAATTGCTATTCACATGGTTTCTTGCCCTCCATCTCATCTGACTGGATCCATGTCCGCTAAGCAAGCCGGCCATTACCCTGTGTTGACGTTATGCCTGGCGGGGTAATTGAAATATCTAGCCTTGCATTACTGAAATAGCAGAAATGTTGGCGAAGGTTTAATTTTCACTATATCCACAAAGCCTCGCGTGAATATTAAGTATTAGTTTTATGCAGTTAAAGAAAATCTTTTTCAGTACACGAACCCTCCGCAACATATCAAATGAAAATGGTCATATTTACAAAATGGGATAAGTTCTATGTTTTCCCTAACTACAACAGGATAGTATAGTTTTAAGACGAATAGAACAAACCACATAGCAACACATGAAGATATGTTTTATTAGATTAACATTGGGATAATAATACCGATATATCACGCGTCTGTCTTGTCTTGCCTGAAATATTTTGTAATGATTTAGTATTTAAAACATTTTTATTCATGGGCTTATTTTGATTAATTAGCTATCTTACGTAGAGATTTATACAATATATAAGGTTTAAAGACAAAGACTTAACATAAAAGCCTAAACAAGCAAGATAACTTTCTTTTGCAATCTCTCGAATATAAAACCTCACGAACGTACTCAATATTTCACATTCGCTAAATTTTCACCCAGCGAAAATATGTGCTTTACAGTATCGTGCATGAAGCTCATCGGGATGGTGACTTACACTTGACGCAGAACGTCGTCAGTATGAAACTGGGCATTAGGATTGTAAGAAATGACGTCCATGTATAGTTTTCGATTTCCATCCACATCATCCCGTCCCAAATCATAACACTGCCCCCACAAAATCGATCCCGCTCCAACATACGGTGTTCCGTTTGGACCTTCGATATTTTTATTTCTAAACTCCGCTTTTAGTGAGTCGAAATCAAGAAACAATGACGACAAAAGTCGAAAACACGATATGGTTAAAGTCGAAATTACGGTGGTGAAAACTTGAAACTACGATGATGAAAGTTGAAATCATGAAACCACGATGATGAAAACGCGATATCATTTCGCGTTTTCACTAACATGGTTTAGTGTTTTCATCATCTTGCTTTCGACTTTCGATCTTTGCCATCGTAGTTTCGACAATTGACATCGTAGTTTCGACTTTAATCATCGTGGTTTCGACTTTCATCATCGTAGTTTTGTGATTTCGACTTTCGGGGTATGGGGTTCAGGAAAGTCGAGAGCACGATGGTGAAAGTCGAAACTACGATAATGAAAGTCGAAAGTTCGATGGAGAAAGTCGAAACCACAATACCGCGATGGCATTGTATGGCAGAAATATTTATTTATTTATTTATTTGGGTTTTACGACGCACCAACACAGTATAGGTTATATGGCACCAAACAAGACTACAAATTTTGGTTCCACATCTCATTTACATCGAAATAAAAACATGAGGTATGGAATCAAAATTTACATACCTGCTGGAATCACAGAATAACTGCAAAACCAAGTTTTAAGACCAGAAATATTGCTAAATTATTGTACTTGTATTGTGCACGGCTAAAAAATATTGCTAGTCCGTATTATATGGCAGAAATATTGTTAAATGATGTGTGTATATATATAGCGCTGCAGAAATTTTGCTTTAAGTTTACTAAAGTGTGCGAGCATGTTTGTTCCTCGGTTGTTACAATTTTCATTGCAGTGTTTTTCCTGTGTCACTTTGTGTGACAAAATTCAGGCTGGACATTCAGGCAGAAAGATGCGGCCACAAATTATCCAAACTTGTTTCATTACTGAATTAGCAGAACTTAAAGTGATATTGAATTACAAATTTATAACTGAAATATTTGTCAGTATTTGAGAAATTAAAAACAACTTGTTCTTTTTTTTTTATATATATAATTATGCATTTCTGTTCTGTCATAACATTAATTGTGGCAGTCACACAAAATCTGTCATTTTGCAGAAAATATTGTATTGATGAAAATAATCTACCTGATAGTAATTCGTTCTGGTCGTTTTTCAATGTATTGAAAAAATAGCAGAGAAACAAGCCCTTGTCCAGTAAATTAGTTATGTTTAACAATATAAAATGATTTTACATTAACTGCAGAGTGATTTCTGGGTGAATACAGTGGTATCACTTCATATACCCAGGCCAGCTTGTAGGAGGCTATATACCAATAAAAGAAATTGTTCTTTGTTTCATATAAAATTCAGCTACTTCAGAACAATTTTGTTACTGTTTCTAGATTTTCACTCCATCGTAGACCTATTTTCCACCAGATATCCATACATTTGCTTCAAGAAAACGAAAAGAAAAAGGGGTGTTGAATAGTATGCAGTGAAATGCAAGTCAACTGAAGTCAGGTACCCTCATATTGCCGCATTTCAGAAAGCGGTCCGCAGAATAAACACCCTACTTTCGTTTTCAAGTAAACAATTCGAAAACATGCGAATATTAGCATGAAAAGTGTCCTATTTTATGTAAAATTCATTCCACGAGTAAAATAATGCCCATTTGGCCCCCGATTTATGCGCAAATGCGCGAAAAATGGAAAAATTCGGATCTATTTATTAGGGACTTCTTTCACCACGGAAGCACATTTTTGACCGAATTACTGCATTATAACCTATAAGAAATATCTTTTATCAAATTTCATAACATTTTCATCCCCATTTTCAAGAAAGATGTAATACCGAACTGTTAACAAGTTTCATTGTGAAAATTCGAGATTTTAGAGAAATACAGACATTTAAGTGAGGCCACCCCTACCCATTCTCTGGGCTAAATTTAGGCTCTATGGTCGCTTCATTGTAAATTTTGGTAAAAGTGTCACCTGTATGCATTATTTTTCACTTTGATACTGAAATATCATTCATTCCGTCATGAATATGACTCAAATGGATGCATTTTGTGCATTTCCACACATTCTGGAGACAAAATATTGGCCTTTCTATTGCAGAAATTGCTGCAGAAATAGGCGCATCTACTCAAAATATGGTCAAAATTCAAAAATTTTCAAATTTAATGATTATTTTGCATTGAAAACATCATTTTATAACATATACAATCGATTTATGACTATTAAGACTAATTGTGATGTGTTTCGAGAAAAGTCTGATTTCAGCTCTTATAAGAAATATCTTTTATCAAATTTCATAACATTTTCATCCCTATTTTCAAGAAAGATGTAATACCGAACATGTTAACAAGTTTCATTGTGAAAATTCGAGATTTTAGAGAAATACAGACATTTAAGTGAGGCCACCCCTACCCATTTTCTGGGCTAAATTTAGGCTCTATGGTCGCTTCATTGTAAATTTTGGTAAAAGTGTCACATGTATGCATTATTTTTCACTTTGATACTGAAATATCATTCATTCCGTCATGAATATGACTCAAATGGATGCATTTTGTGCATTTCCGCACATTCTGGAGACAAAATATTGGCCTTTCTATTGCAGAAATTGCTGCAGAAACAGGCGCATCTACTCAAAATATGGTCAAAATTCAAAAAATTTCAAATTTAATGATTATTTTGCATTGAAAACATCATTTTATAACATATACAATCGATTTATGACTATTAACACTAATTGTGATGTGTTTCGAGAAAAGTCTTATTTCAGCTCTTATAGGAAACTTGTAATTCTTAAGCATGAAACTACCATAAAAAAAATATACAACACCTAAATGAACATTACAATAATTAAGTTTCTGCCATTAATCTGGATATTTTCGCGTATGTGCTTATTAATGCAACCGGTGCATGACGTTTGGTCGAAAGACAAATGGTCTAATTAAAATTATGCCTACTGGTTTCTGGTCGAATAGGTCAGCTGGTCTAATAAGACAATTGGTCTATTCTTTCTATATAGATGCGACATTTAGTCGATTTCAATTATCACGTAGACCAAATTTTGATTACACGAAGTGTCTTTCGACCAAACGTCATGGAAGCTAATGCAACCACTCATTTATTAACTAAAGTTAATTGCTTGTCCTGAATAAATGAAACTTAATTATTTGACTCCCTCCCCCCCCCCCGCCCCCACCAAAAAAAAAACCAAAAAAAAAAAGAACAAGCAATTAATTGTAGTTTAATTGAGAAGCTTGCCAAAATAATTAAATAATTGTTGAATAGTTCATAAGATAATTAGGCACAACCCTGAATCTTAGAATAAGTTTAAATCATTCATTTTGTCAAAACATGAAACATTTACAGTGTGAACAATTGAGAAAACGGACCGAAAACAGCGCCTCTCTTTTATTCTCATGTTCCGGACATTTATGTATAACTCTAAATATTTATGAAATTGTAAGTAAATAATTGTAGGCCTGATTTAGAACAATCTAAAAATATACACAACAAAGAACGTAATTTTTGATAGTTATTATTTTGCTCAATGAAATATGTTTGGGATAAGTAAACGTCAATCGTGTATATAAATATAAATATGTCAAAAGTGGCGGAAGCATAATTGTTTATCTGCCAAAACCAAAACATTTTGTATTATCTTCACATGATTTGTTTGCATCAAATTTTCTAAGATGAAAAGTAACAACTGTTGGTTCTTCGGCTTGAAGAGTTTTACATTCATTGATAGTTTGAATGTAATCAACTCCTTTTGTCTCTTTAAGAAAATTGCAGTTTGACGAAAGATTAGCGTGAACAATCCAAGGGTTCTTGATGCTTTTACTGTAAAATATTACCAAACTACATGAGAAACACTGTACCAAACGGTCTACTCCAATATAAAAGAAACCAGCTTCCGCGAACTGCTTTGAGACTTCTTTCATCAGTTTTTCATTGTCACATTCCGTGTTATTATCTAATTCAAAATTATAAAATGTTAATTGCCGGGAGGACACTGTTTTGCATTGTTCTGCAGGAGAAGTGTCTGAAGATTTTCTGTCATCGATGCGTATATTTTCATGAAAAAGATCTTTCACATATGGACATAATCCGAACTTTGCATGCGTCGCAGTTGGATCATCAGCTTTATTCCATGTTGTTATATATACACCACAGTAGTAGCATTGTGCTCGGGACGGTTTACCGACAAAAAAGAAACCGGATTTGGCCATGGCACTGGCCTTTGGTAATGTTTCTTCCGACCAGCCATGTTTGAATGAACACAGTCTTTCTTGTAGACTGGAAAACTCTGGAAAACATGGCATAACTTTAAGTGCCCTTTTGTCTGTTTCTTCCTTAATTTCTTTGCTCACAGATCTAAATAGATGTGAGACTATTACTTGTTGATCCTGCGTGAAAGGCCCAGTAACAGTTGCCAAAACGCCCCAATTAGTACGAAATAATGAGGCATCGCAAACCTGTTTACACAGACGCGAAACCAATGGTATAAGATCTTGTGAAACCGTCTTAGTCAGAGACTGTGTATTTATGATAAAACCAACTTTTGTTTTTGGATGGCAGAGAATTTTACATACCTTACAAGCTTCGTCTGTTTTAAGAGAACTGTGGATACCTAAATGTTTTGAAAATTCATTCATGTCCACTTGTAGATATTTTTCCTGTGCCACTATAAGTAAGCCATATATATCTCCACAAAATACTTGCAAACAAAGACCTCTCATGAACAAAGCATTCGATAAATTGCCTTCATGCCTTACAAGTTTGCAAAATTTGATACTTCTCGTTTTTATTTCGGCGACCAGTGGTAACAAGTTGTCGGAATTATGTATGTCAACGTTCCGAATTCCTCTCAGATAATTCGGCAACTTTGTTTTAAAACCAGTGGTAGTAACGGTTAGCAAGTCTTTAGCAGGTAATTGTAATGCAGATTCAATCATGTACTGAATAGGAAAAGAAGGATTTTGGCAAAGTTCTTCTGAGAGAACAAATAAAACCTTCTCAGACTTTATAAGAAATTCTTCAAAGCTGCAAAGAGTTGATTTCCCTGGTGTTGCGTCGTTTTCAAGAGACAGATATGTGATCTCATTTTCTTTAAGTAAAGGGAGGAGAGTATTGCTTGTCCAGTCGTCATCAACATGTACCACAAACAGGTCCACCTGTGTTGTTTTCTCAGCCTCACAGGCTATTTGCACGACATCGTGCGTTTCATCCTAAAAGGAATGAGAAATATTTGATATGTATAAAACATTTAAGGTGTTATTTAACGTGTATTATGATTTTGGAGTGTGAAACCGATGCAGTCACAACATTCTTTAAGATATGTCAAATATGCTTTACTTTCGTGTATTATAAGGTCTAGTATTATATGTAAAAGCAAAGGAAACTAAACTAAGCGTGAAATAAAAGAAAACAAACTAAGAAAGGTCATTTTTATAATAAGAGCTTTTAATTTGTTTGTTGTCGCTGACTATCCTGTCATTATTGTTTATATGTGCTTAGGCGCAGTCCTTTGTCCACAGACTGGTCGTGACACGCCGCAAGCATTGAAAGCCGTAGATTGATGAACTCCTAACGTTTTGATGATTATATTGTTACAACCATTAGCACAGCAACTTATCTTATCATGTTATTTGATGAAAAAATCAAAATCGTTACATATGTACCTTTACTAAATTAAATCCATTCATGATATGTCATTAGTATAAGTAGAACATGTAGAAGGGGACCTGACTCTAGATCACATTTCCCCTTCTTTGTCTATATAAAGCCGCCATCTTGGATTGGGTGCAGTCAATTTTCGGGGTGGGACTCAATGACGTGGATTGGGTGCAGTCAATTTTCGGGGTGGGACATAATGACGTCACGTTAATATGTTTATCCGCCCCAATTTAGATATTGGGAATAATGAAAAGATAAGAAACGATACCGCTCTGCTCATCTTTTATTTTTTGTATACATTACATACAATACTCAATATCCATACGGGTAAGATATACGTCCATCGCTCACTCACTTATCAAACACAATCCAATGTTTTTTCGTTTGCTCGATTACGGTCTCGACCTATTTTTTGAGAATCTGTCACCGTTACGACTCGGTTTGATGGGCCTATAATCATGTCCTTAATGCTTTCAAAATTGATTGACAATTGATCTTTAAAATTCAGAGTGATACCTTTTATTTTACAGTGAGTTTGTTTCCCAACCTCAACAGGAGTTTGTAACTGATACGCGTAACTTTTTGGTCCGCTAGCTACAGAGGTCTTGATTTGATTTCCTTGTATTTCGTCCGTAAGATCACCTAAATAATCGCCTAACGAGGGCATCCAATCTCCTACCTCTGACGTAAATACAACAGAATCGGTATCCGCGTACAAGGCTCGGGGTCCTAGATTTTCTTAGTAAGAGTATAATATGAGTGTAGCTTGAGCTGTTGTATAGGCCGCAATGACCACGTTGGTTTTCCCAGTAAGCTCTACAAGTTCATCCTTATATTTCCAAAGAATCTCTACCATTTCATTAGATACAAAGTTTACAGCCGTTACTTCTTCTCTATCACTCGTTAGTTTTTCAAAGTATAGGGCTGGTTCATCAATGAACTCCACTTGATTTTTGTTTAATCTCTGACCAAATCTTCTCCAGAATGGATTGAGCATAAGTTTAGCCAAAGCGCGCATTCCCGGATTTTTCTTTATATTGTTGTAATCAAGTAGGACCCCCTCTTTTTCATAATATTGTTCAATATACGTTTATTTTTGCTGTCTGTCTTACACCATTTGGGGCAACCACCTTTTTCCTGTTTGATTTGCAATGTGTTAACATATTCAGTAAAGAGACCCCCTTCTTTAGCAACAGGATCATATTGAGAGATGTTTTCGAAATGTCAGACTTCATAAATGCAATCCAACGTGTATCCCTTATCAAGGGCCCTTTTAACTTCGTCCGATACCCAGGTGCCTATAAAAGCTCTTTCTTCGTTTGTATGCAAACATTTAGTTCGTTGATACGATTCGGCGCACATTTTGCACAAAGAGAATAGCAACTTTCTGTTCATTTTACAAGACAGGACAGGTATAAAATAATTCACGCAATGGGATAACTTTACACTTGATAAACCCTTCATATTTGTCAGTCTCCGTGGAATTTTCTGTAATTATACTCGGGTGACCCAGTGGAATTTTTCCTGTCTTATTGATAAACGGGTAAAAGGATGTTACATCATAATAGTCGATAATTTCTTCATCATTTGCTTCTTTGTAAAGTGTAAAGGCCTCTGTTCGACCCTCGAAAAAAAACCATCTCTAGCTTGTAAGGGTGTTACAATATCAAGCCCCTCTATAAACGTCCTCATTGCATTGTTTTCTTTTAATTATTATTCAAACTTAGACTATCAGATAGATACGTAGGTGTAACTAAGCTCTTCTATATATTTTTGTTTTGTCAAAGTATTTTGATATAGCTCCCCCATGGTTAGTTTATTGACAGGGTTTACCGTTGAAATTGAATAGAGTTTTGGATTACTATGCCAGAAGTCGCCATGGAATTCTAATATGACTTTCTGGTCTCCTGTTTCATAATAACCATCTACCCTGTAAGGTCCAATTACCCTTTCACCCCGATTTCTAGCATGTTATATCCTAATACCCAGAGCATGAGACTGGTATTTCACCCATTGTAAAGCTTTTATAGACTGAACCTGTTCGGAATTGTAACCATTGGTAGGAATGATACCAATCTTGTTTTCTTTGAGAAAGTTTGTTCTAAACACTGTTTGACAAGTTTGTACCGAATTTATGTGTGGTTCATAAAGTATGTACTGTTTGCAACGATAGAGCTGCGTGAAAAAAGTGAGTGCGAGTTGTGCGGAAAAAATGAACTTACATTTTCGAGACAGAATACTATCGATACGTTTTGTAGTTGGTTGTTTTCGGATAAAATGTCGATGCTACCGTCATATGTCACAATTTCAAGGTTATGACTCCTACCCCATTCTCCAATATTTGTACAAAAATGCCATCATTCCGACTGTGATACCTAATGTTGCCAAAATCATGTCCTTGATAATTCCAGATTGTAAAATCAAAATGATTGATTCCATTAACTTTTTGCCAATGGCTCCTTCGAAACTGCCAGCCATGTTTGGATTTTCTGAATTATCTAAATGTTACTTCCCCCATTTCTTTAACAGAATCAAACTACTGTACTAAACCATTTACCGGATATGAAATATTACAACCCAGATGGAATGAAACCCGATTCGAGAACAGTTTTTTATGGAGTGGTACGAAGCCAATAAACACACACCGTTTGATTTTCAAAAGGAAATATTGAAGTATTGTCGGTCAGATGTGGATATCCTAAGACGATGTTGTCTCAAATTTAGAGCTGACTTCCTCAAAGTTACCCGAGTTGATCCATTTAAGAAGAACATTACCATTGCCTCCGCTTGTCAAACAGTGTTTAGAACAAACTTTCTCAAAGAAAACAAGATTGGTATCATTCCTACACATGGTTACAATTCCGAACAGGTTCAATCTATAAAAGCTTTACAATGGGTGAAATACCAGTCTCATGCTCTGGGTATTAGGATACAACATGCCAGAAATCGGGGTGAAAGGGTAATTGGACCTTACTGGGTAGATGGTTATTATGAAACAGGAGACAAGAAAGTCGTATTAGAGTTCAATGGCGACTTCTGGCATGGTAATCCAAAACACTATTCAAGTTCAACGGTAAACCCTATCAATAAGCTAACCATGGGGGAGCTATATCAAAATACTTTGACAAAACAAAAATATATAGAAGAACTTGGTTACACCTACGTATCTATCTGGGAGTCTGAGTTTGAAAAAGAATGAAAAGAAAACAATGCAATGAGGACGTTTATAGATGGGCTTGATATGGTAACACCCTTATGACCTAGAGATGCTTTTTTCGGGGGTCGAACAAAGGCCTTTACACTTTACAAAGAAGCAAATGATGAAGGAACTATCGACTATTATGATGTAACATCCCTTTACCCGTTTATCAATAAGACAAGAAAAATTCCACAGGGTCACCCGAGTATAATTACAGAAAATTTCGCGGAGATTGACAAATATGAAGGGTTAATCAAGTGTAAAGTTATCCAACCGCGAGACTTATTTATGCCTGTCTTGCCTTGTAGAATGAACGGAAAGTTGCTATTCTCTTTGTGCAAAATATGTCCGAATCGTATCAACAGACTAAATGTTTGCATATGAACCAAGAAAGAGCTCTTATAGGCACCTTGGTATCGGACGAAGTTAAAAAAAGGCCCTTGATAAGGGTTACACGTTGGATTGCATTTATGAAGTCTGGCATTTCGAAAACATCTCTCAATATGATCCTGTTGCTAAAGAAGGGGGTCCCTTTACTGAATATGTTAACACATTTCTCAAAATCAAACAGAAGAAAAGTGGTTGGCAAAAATGGTGTAAGACAGAAGAGCAAAAACAAACGTATATTGAACAATATTATGAAAAAGAGGGGGTCCTACTTGATTACAACAATATAGAGAAAAACCCGGGAATGCGCGCTTTGGCTAAACTTATGCTCAATTCATTCTGGGGAAAATTTGGTCAGAGATTAAACAAAAATCAAGTGGAGTTTGGATGTCCTCGTTAGGCGATTATTTAGGTGATCTTACGGACAACAAGGAAATCAAATCAAGACCTTTGTAGCTAGCGGACCAAAAAGTTACGCGTATCACTTACAAAATCCTGATGAGGCTGGGAAACAAACTCACTGTAAAATAAAAGGTATCATTCTGAATTTTAAAAATCAATTGTCAATCAATTTTGAAAGCATTAAGGACATGATTATAGGCCCATCAAACCGAGTCGTAACGGTGACAGATTCTCAAAAAATATGTCGAGACCGTAATCAAGCTATACTTTTAACGATGACGCAAACGAAAAAAACATAGGATTGTGTTTGATAAGAGAGTGCGAGATGGATCTTACCTGTATGGATATTGAGTATATATACTGTATGTAATGTATACATAAATAAAAGATGAGCAGAGCGGTATCGTTTCTTACCTTTTCATTATTTCCAAAATCTAAATTGACGGATAAACATATTAACATGACGTCATTGAGTCCCATCCCGAAAATTGACTGCACCCAATCCACGTCATTGAGTCCCACCCCGAAAATTGACTGCACACAATCCAAGATGGCGGCTTTATATGAACAAAGAAGGGGAAATGTGATCTAGAGTCAGGTCCTCTACTACTAGTATACTTTGTTTAGTCGAGCCTATTTAATGTTTGTTTTCGTTGTAATCATGACTTTATGTGAGCAACAGGTTCAAGATAGTACTAATATATAATAATCTTCATACTTGCATAAATGTTGAAACATTAATACTTTGTATACGCACCTTTGATAATATGAATTGTCGGGGAATAGATTTTCGCCAAAATGACATTTAATAGGCTTAATAAAATGTAAATGATATCGCTGGCATACTTAAATATAAGGACAAACAGCTATATTGATTTACAATAATCGTGTTATTAAGTACGAATATGATCCTTTATTTACAGTTCACCGGTGAATGATCATATTCGTATAATAAAACAGGAAGCAAAATTTAACGTGCAGTAATTTATATATACATAGTTAATTTTCAGAAATTAATAATGCTAAATACTCCTATTGTTTCTGTTTTTATTGGGTAGCAGTTTCAATGTTAATACACATAGTCCGATAACAGCATTTTGAATATGACGTACCGTCATAATAAATTGTGGGACACGTCATGATACGACAAACTTGCAGCAAAACACTGACAATTAACAATATTTGCACTTTTAAACACATACAATTTATATTCCATGCACATTTATAACAGTCTTGTCAGTTTTGTATAAGAATGTTATTTAATAATCCATAGAGATACTTACCTTTCCACTCATTTTAGCACAGCAGGGTTAATTCACTAGGCTTCGTTCTGCCTTTCCTTTTTCGACAGTCAGCGAGAATTCCGTCGTTTAAACAAATTGAATCCGAAACTTAAAAAGAATACACCATTAAATCATTTGAATGAAGCAAAAGAAAGCTGTAAGCTAAATTTAAGCCGAAACTTGATCTGATACAGTTACCATCCCGGAGGAATATACACTAAGCTTTTTAATGAGCGCGTGAATGACTGCGGCCTCCAGTTTCTATACAGCCATTATATCAAATATACAGACACGTAATCTTTATAACTTATTTTTGGAATATTGAACAAAACAGTTATTCAAACAAGAAAAGAATTATTTAAACAAGCTCAGTCAATAGATTTCAAATAGATTAGAGATATTATAGATAGTATTTGCGCAATTATTAATTCAAAAGTATTCCTTTACATCGAAAACGAAACGATGGCATATTTTTCAGTTAAGTATTGGATCACGTAATAGAAATACTTTAAGGACATGTCACTGGTTAGATATTTTAACATTATTGTCACACACAATATGGTTTAAATTCTATTACATTAGATAAATTTCTAATATAAATATTAAAAAAGGGATCTATTTTGTCAAATAGTAACGTGTTGTGAAAGGCTCTAATTTATGTAATAAGTAATTGGAATTATTACGGGACTTGAATAGCTGTTTTCGGGGTTGGGTTAGGGGGGGTTAAGGGTGAGGGTTATTAACGACAAAATTACATCTATAGCAACTATCCAGTTTTTCATGATGGAGGATGACTCAAGGTGCCCCTCCAGGTAATTATTGCATCACGAACAGGCACCTGTGAACTAGAACCATCGAACTTCCGTCAGCAAGCTGGAGTGTTTCCTCACATGAAGAACTCTATGTCTGACTTCCATGTGAGGCTCGAATCGACATCGGTGAGGGACACGTGATTTGAAATCAGAGTCCTTAGCCACTCGTCCTCGGAGGCCAATGGACTTGAGTAGAGAAAATGACTAGATCATTTATTGATTTAATTTATTGATTTATAAGCTAGAGTTATTTTAATAAAATCGAGCTGGAAGGCAGAAATAACAATAAACTTTTTATTAGGCCATGAGTCATCTTCCATCGGTCATATTTTGTTATTAGTTTTCATGATTTGTAAAAAAAATTTTTTATCTCTCAATGCATTGATTTTGTTAGTATATTTGTATGACATAGTTGTGTATAACATTACAATAAATGTCATATACAGTAAATAGTTGTGCGCAAGTTGAGATTGTTTAGCTGAGGTCATTGAAGTCGCGTAAGAATTTATATTGTTTTAGTTTATGGTTGGTATGTTGGGTACCAAAACTGCTGGGTAAAGAAAAACATAAGTTGAAATAGAACATTTTTACTTTTTGACACAAATAAGTATATTAGGTTAAAACAAAACGATATTACTTTATATATACAAATTCAGAACATACGTGAGGTCCAAGAGGTTACAAGGTCGCATTATTAATTATTATAGGTAGAGAGGATTTATACGAACCAATCAACACCGCAATATACCAGTCCAATGACACGGGCATATTTCACAAGTCCACTTACCCAATAAAATTAGTTTCGACACTGCTTAATATACACACGCAAATTGTACTACACACCCGTACTGGTTCATTATTTGCATATATATTCATATCTCTGCTATCACACGGGTGGTAAACGCGCAATCCAATTCCCACTGGGAATACGCTAAAAATGGGTTGCGCGACTTCCGGTGATGTTGTTGCGCATCAATATATACAAAATCGAGGTAGGTGGGTTTTTGTTTTTGTAAATAATGACACATGTACGAATGTTTTCGAAAAAAGCAAAATGCTATTCGACACAAAAATGAATAAAGATCATATGTGTGAAATACCAACTTATTAATTCAAGAATCGGCTCTGTTATCATGAAAACTCTGCTGGCTCGAACTGTCAAAAAAGCATGGAATCATGAAAAATGCAAATTTTCTAACTCTTGTGCCTTCTTTCTGGAAATGTGACGCTTGTAATGATCAAACACGTGTAAAACAGTCATGAATATTACATACACTTGAATGAAATGTTGCTTTCGGGGGAAATATTGGCAAAAAATAATCGGGAATGAGATTGCGCCCCGGGAATGGAGTTGCGCGTATACATTATATACATTATGATGTATACGAGCAACTCCATTCCCGGTGTGCAACCCCATTACCGATGATTTTTTGTCAATTATGTCCCCGTAAGCAGGATTAGAAGCAAATAATTTTGATATTCGTTACTTTATAACAGTTGAGTTATCATAAAAGGCATCAGATGTCCTCAGATTAGGCATATGAGGTCAGAAACTTCCATTTTTGTTGATTTCATACTTTATTCACGCTTCGTGTCGCCTGAGTTTTTGTGATAATAGAGCCGAATCATAAATTACAAACCAGATGATATTTTACACATATGATGTATTATCACATTAGTGTCGAATAGCATTTTGTTTTTTTCGAGAAAATTTATTCTTGTCTCATACTAAGCAAAATCATAACTTCACATACCTCAATTTCGTCTTTTTTTACGCGCAACACTAGCACCGGACGTTGCGCAACCCATTTTAAGCGTATTCCCAGCGGGAATTGGATTGCGCGTTTACCACCCGTGTATCATGTCTCATAAATTTGTAGATACAGATATTTTTCAAAAAGAAAAAAATGTTACTTCTTTGGTCGCAATCAGTTAAAGGGGTTCGTGAGAAAAGTGGTTATTAATATGTTTGTTTTAGCTCTGACAGTCCATTGAAAGGGTTCAATCGGACCAATTTGAATAAACTGGAGAACAGTCTGTTTAAGTATGCTATAGACCAAGTTTGCAAAGATACTGAGAGGAAGTCATGTAAAAGCATTTGTAGTTTTTGCTCTGGTGGTCCTAACTGGGGTCAACCCAATGCAATTTGAAAGAAGTCGAGATAATATCGCACAAGGATGCTACCAACCAAGCTTGGTAAAATTTCATTAATTAATTCATGTGAACGATTTCGTTTAATTGCAGCTCTAGTGGGCCCTAAAAGGGGTAAAACGGAAATATTTGAATAGAAATTTGGGGAGGGGATACTACAGCAAAGTCATAAGGAGACCTTTTTTATTTATAACTCTGGCAGTCCCTAAAAGTGGGCAAGTGAACACATTTGAAAACAATTGTTGAAGATCTATCCTAGTATACTGAGGCAAACCTTACGTGAAACCTTTTGAACAAATTTAAGAGAGGTCAATGACCAAGTTTGATAATTAGGAAGATCCATGAAGTGTTTCAAGAGCAGTTGCTTAAGAGATTTTAGTCTGTTCAACACTTTCGTGACCGCTAAATTAGGTCGATTGGAAACATTTAAACATACTTAAGAGAGGTACATACAATGACGCTACAGACCAAGCTTGATGAAAATGTATTTTGTGGGTCATAATAAGATTTTCTATTTTTAGTTTTGGCGGCTCCCCTGAAATGGATCAAACGATCCCATTAGAACAAACTTGCAGAATACGTAGTACTGACAGGTCATCGGTCGGACGATGAGTCGATGAGTTGCTTAAGCAGTGGTTTAACTAAGTAAGCGAATGACACTATCACGTGAAAATATCTGTAATTTACATGTAACTATCGAAGTAGGAAATAGAAAACATTTTTCTCTGTAGGTGACTTTGATCCATGTATCTTAGTGAACTTTTTGATAACTTTATTGCTGGAATTTGTATTTTCCAATTCCTCAAGCAGACTGTCAAGACTTGTTTTTGTGTTTTATTTTCATAAAGAACTTTTAATCTGACTGGGTGACCTAGTTTTTGACCCCATATGACCCAGTTTCGAACTTGGCCTAGAGATCATCAAGATAAACAGTCTGTGCAAGTTTGTATCAAAGCATAAATGAATCCTCTATATGGCTTAAAGGGCCAGAATAGAAGAGTTTGCACCTTTCAGGGGCAGTAACTCTAGAACCCATGATGAAACCGAAATCTTATTGTGAATAAAGTTGTGTGTAATTGTGGTTAAAATCAAATGAAAAATGTCACTTCTATCGTGTTCAAAAGATAAAAATAAACAAATGTTGGCTCTTTCAAGGGTCAATCAGGGGCTGTAACTCCGGAACTTATGATTGGATCTAACGGATTCATCCTGGAATTCAAGATCTATTGTTGTTAAAGATATTTTGCAAGTTTGTATCAATCAAACCATAAATGAAGTCTCCAAATGGCTGCAAAAGCCAAATAGCAAATTTTGGCCCTTTAAGGGGCCATAACTCTGGAACCCATGAAGAGATCAGGCCAGTTTTCGACAAGAACCGAGATATTATGCCAGTTCAAGTTGTGTGCAAAATTAAAAGATTAAAATCGATTGCAAAATGTGGTCTCTATCCTGTTCACAAGATATTGTGGACTGACTGACGGACGGATGGACGAAGGGGATCACAAAAGCTCACCTTGTCACTATATGACGGGTGAGCTAAAAACAGAATATTTTTATTATACAAAATTCAATGCAAACTGTTGCCAAGCACAAGAGATACAGTGAAGTTTATATCCTAAATGGCATATCACATATGCAACGCAAAACTGGTCAACTTCAAAATTGCTTTGAAACCAATTACGGATGCTGTAGTTTTGAATTTGTCTCCTGACTCAGTTTTTGTAACCTCAGACATGGGTTAGATTAACATGTAACCATAAGATTTAAGAAATCAACTGTTGAATAATGGTATTAACGTAGTGAATCCGTATCCGCTATCTTAAGCTAAAATCAAACAATACATTTAAAACAAGTTTTGAGCAAGGCAACTGAAATGTTCTGTCAACATGGCCGTAATACTTTCAAAGGAAAATGGTTGATAAACTTAAAATAATAGTTTACATTGTATTTCAAAAGTGTGCTCAATGTTTAGATATTAAAGTACTTTAACTCTCCAAGTAAATACTCATAGTTTATTTCAATTTCTCAGTATGCATGTTCTACATGAACTGAAAACTTGGAAACTTGGTTTAAATAGCTTTCCTGTGTGTTAATTTATGTTATATTAACAAACACTAACTGATGCCATTTACCCATTTTACGTTTGCCTGCTTAACGCTGCTTTGTTTGTTATAGTGTTTGAACCCACGGTACTAATATCTTTTAACAAAAAAAAAAAAAAAAAAAAAAAAAAAAAAAAAAAAAAAAAAAAACATATTGATCACTTTATATTTGCCTTCTCTCACCATAGATGCTTTACTAAAGTTTCTGAACATTCAATATTTTTATTTGCTTCGGATGCAGTGATGCTTCAAATGAAGAAACATAGTCTTAAAAAATTCTGCATCGTAGAACAATACCGGTACATTGTATTTGTGGCAAACGTGCAGAACTATTACAAAATAATACCTTTACTTGTAATTCGTATTCCATTAATGAATATGAAAATCTTATTGGATTCTTTTTCGTATGTAAAATAAGCATTCTAAAGACCCTGTGTTATGTGTCATGTGTATCCGATAATTTCACAGTGAAAACACTTGAATATTATCACTGAAAAAAAACAACAACATTAGATATATTTTTCACTGGTACAAGAATATCTCGATCTTTCATTTTCTCTCATGGCTATGCTGCTCGAAGGGGAAAGCTAGTAGAGCTTACACTAAAACAAAACATATTTTATTTTACATGCATGTTTGAAAAATAGTCCAAAAGTGATTCAGCTACAGTCCTCTGTGTTAACATATTACGGTTTCAAATGTGAGTTATATTAACAAATATCAACCTAAACCAGTTGCCCATTTTACGTTTGCTTGCTTTGTTTTTATAGTATTTGAACACTGTTTATATATTTTGGTTTCAACCGTGAGTTACTTAAAGACATTTTAACAGATTAAAACAGATATCTCATTTTATGTTTGCCTCTCCTCACCATAGATGCTTTACTAAAGTTTCTGAACATTCAACAAGTTTTGTACTGGTGAGTTCAATGTCTTCACGATCTGCATATTGTTTTGAAAGTGAATGTTTTATTTTGCATTTCTCATAATTATATCCATCTCCCTGTTCCTTCATTTCCTGCAAAGTCTCTGCAAGTGATACAATGTGACCCTTCAGACAAAGCTTACGGTGATCTTCGAACAGCTTTGGAATGCGAACTATCGAAGGAAATGTAGCGTTATCCCCGTATCTAGAGATTGAATAGAGCACCTGTAAAACACATGGTCCAATATCTGTGGCATCAGGATTTGTACACTCGTAATGATGATATATCATCATTGTTTTAATCTTGTAAGAAGAATAATGTTTACTCCTTAATTGTACCCTAAGACCCTCTTCGAGATAGTCACCAGTACCGTGCCCATTTATGAGATATTTGAGGATCCTGAAAACTTTAACATGACTTTTTGACATAACAGTTCTCACGAAATTTACTTCTGTCTCGGTAAATGTGATTCTTTTAGGGTAAACACTTAAATAGGATCCTGTAGATAAAATCTCCTCGCAGAATGGTCTCAAAGCACATAGCTCACTTACGTCCTTTGTACTACATATGTTTGACAATTTATAAGCAGGAACAACATCTACTTTGATAGTTTTTCCTCGGCCAGACCCATTCTCATATTGGAACAGTAAACGTATTGCAGGACCTGTCATGTAGTCAGCCGACAGAAAATAAAGCTTACGAGTACCTTTTGTAAAGTTTGTGAAGTCGCCACTATTTTTTTGAAATATATACTCAACAATTGATTCTACTAGATTCTCTGGAAATAATTCCTTTTTTGAATTACTGTACATCCCAAGAAGAACAATGAAATCAAATTCATCTGGAAATCCATTCTTTGTTTTCTCGTAAAAACTTCCTACACCAACAATATTTGTAGGACATTGATTCACCTTTTCTTCCTGTTTTTCAAGCCAATCTGCATAAGTTTTCCGTATTTTCGCCACAGATTCGTTTTCTAATGTACTATCAACTATTTCCTTCATAAGAGTTTCTACTCCAGTCTTAATAAACTCAACCTCTTCATCCGATATCTTACATACGCATTCTTTTTCATACACATCATTTAAATACAGTTCCAGGTTATTACGTCCTTTGGATGAAGCATTCCCCATCATCTACAGATAGTACCTAAAATATTGAATTATGAAATAACAATTAAAAACGAACAGTATATACATTCATATAACATTTAAGACCGAGTAAAATACTTGTCTTGATATGAGCCGTGCCATGGGAAAACCAACATAGTGGGTTTGCGTCCGCGCAGTCTGGTCAGGGTCCATGCTGTTCGCTTTCAAAGCCTATTGCAATTAGAGAAACCGTTAGCGAACAGCATGGATCCTGACCAGACTGCGCGGATGAGCAGGCTGGTCTGGATCCATGCTGGTCGCAAACCCACTATGTTGGTTTTCCCATGGCACGGCTCAATTATGATCAGTTCGACGCATGTTGTTGAATCTTATCTGAAACTTCTTATTTAATTTCCATGTAGTTCCCCTCGCGAATGTATAATCCCGTTGTGGGACGGACTTACTAGACTGTGTAATAGTTGTCAAATAACGCATATTGTATGATATCGTCTAATAAAATAAATTCAGATCCACTATTTAAGCTAAAAGTTTGTGTACCATATAACACATCATACATGTACGTGAGAACAAGAAGAAGCTTTTATCCATTCAGCCATACAAATTGATGACATCCATGTATGGTGCAGTGATTACATATAATTAGTACTAAAGATCAATTGTAAACTTGGGTCTGTGTGTATTAGTAAACTACATATCCAATATTTGAAACATTTAAATATCGTTAGTGACATTCTTGGAACCAATACTACACTAATGTTCCAAATGTATGTATAAACAATTTATCAAACATATCCTTAAGTAATTATTAAATATCTGATTAAAATAGTTCTTCGCGTTTCTTTCATTTTTTTTTCTACAATGAAGAATTTGATAACCCTGTGTTTTCAAATATGTTTAGCAAATCTGGCAACAGAAAAGATAAAGGCAGTGCGCTTGATTGTTTGCTTTACTGATTTGAAAAATTTGAACCTCACACGAGTTTTCATAATGGGTGTCTGTTTTAATAACATTTTCGCCGGTAGAAATTTTTCTACAACGTAGATTTTAATGAATCCTCTGACAATCATAAATCAGCATCTGGTCTAGAATACGGTGGAATAAAATGTATTGGTCCGTGTGTATTTACACATGATTAAAGAGATCCGCACATTGCACGCTGATTTTATGACATTTTTTTAGAATTATTTAATATGCTAAACGTTTTAATATAGAAAGATAGTAACATTGCCAGTTAAGTAAATTTAATCAGTGACCTGTTGTGCACAATTTATTCATAAAACGATCTTCACTTCCATATAACGAGTCAAAGCTTTATTCTACAAAATCCGGATAAATGACGTCACGCCATTACTTCTGGTTTATCAAACTGGCAGACTACCTTAAAATACGGTACTTGGTCAAACCTTTCAATAATTCCATCCAGATATATGCCGACCATATGACTGATCACATGAAAAAAGAGCGGGAACTAAAAATAACCATACGAAACCCAAAGTAAAAGAAGGGAAGAATAGGAAAGCCTGCAAAGATTTAATTAAAATAAATTTAATCAATCCGTCTACGCAGTCATTACACAAATTAATATTCCTACCTGTCTATGTTCCTTCGAATTTTATTTCTATATAAAAATATCCTCTACCCCTAGTCATAGCCAGTAGTGTATTCTGTTTTGTCTAACATTTATATTGTTTTTATACTCTGTTAGTTTTATATATTTCATACGGATTAATTTCTATCAATACGAGGGGGTGTTCAATAAATAACAGGAAATACACTCCAATTTCATTTATAAAATTGCTAATATCGACGAAATCTTCGAACTGTGTAGGACGGGATGTATCGATTTTCGATATAAGAATTGATTAACCTTGGTCGAAGAATAAGCGAATACTGGAATACTGTTCTTAAACAGTGTAGGACATATACCCGCCCTGTTGGCTACCCATCGTGATTTGACCGATATTTATACACACATAGACAACAAATAGCCCAAAACTTTCGATTTAAATTCTTCTTTAAAATACTCAGAATTTTCCGATGATCATAAAAATGTCATTTTTTAATATGAATATTTCAATGAAGCATTTAAGGGTTATTACATAGGCTAAATACCGGTCAAATCATCGCGACGAGTAGTCAATACGGCGGCTATATGTCAAGCCGCAGAGAAACTGTGGTCTCTATGGCAATTTCGTGCAACATCAACCGGCCCAAATCATGTTGCCATTTTTGTTCTATTTCACATTGAAAAATAAAAGAATAAAAGAAGAGTTTTTCCGGGTTTTTATTGAACACCCCTCGTATATTTAATCGCTGATAAATTTCATTGTATTTATACCCTATCACGTGCGGTTAACACACTTAAAATTGTGGTTTAATTTCATTGTTTCACACTTCTCGATTAATGTATTGAACATTGAACAAATAGATAAAAAGTTTAAATATTATTCACTGGGTTTTTGCAAACTGCTGGATAACCCTCAAATGTATTCATCATAGGGGTTAAACAAAATATGTTTTATGGGCTCCAATTAAATTAAGTTAAAGTCTAACAAGTTATACGAGGGATGATAAATAATTACGAAGACTGGTCCCATAACTTTTTTCATAGTATTTGCAACATGTTGAAAACGGAACCATAGTAAACCTTTTTCTATTGACTGACTTGATTACTGTAGAGCAGTTATTTTTATCATTTTCAAAATCACAAAATTATATCTTATTATTCTGATATTCCATTTGAAAATTTACGAAAGATACCGTCAACGGTGCAGCAGACCCGAGGTCTAGTGCACAGTCATTTTTGTTATATATATAAAATATAGCCCTTCTTTGAAGATATTGTCACCATTAATATGTATGACAGCTTTTCACGAGTGTTTATTTTCGCCAATACGGTCAGGTAGCAAATATAGAAAAAACAAGAGGGCCAAGATGGCCCTAGGTCGCTCACCTTAGTAACACACCATAACAGTGTAAATATGTTTTACCAAGTAATTTCGTGGAGACAAATATTCTAAATAATTTTCATTAAGATTGGACCAAAAATCAAGGCCTTTTCGAGTGTAAACAAGCATTTTCTTTGATTTGACCTAGCGACCTAGTTTTTTACCCCACATGACCCGGCTTTGAACTTGTCAAAAATTTCATGAAAACAAACATTCTGACAAAGTTTCGGGAAAATTGGAGTAAACAAGAGCTGTCACTAATGGTGACAAATGCCCCCGCAGCACCTTGACCTTTGACCTGGTGACCCCAAAGTCAGTAGGGGTGGTGTACTCAATAAATACTATCAGCATGTGAAGTTTGAAGGTGCTTGGTGCAGTGGTTCGCATGTAAAGTGCCTTCATGCAAAAAGTTAATGTTGGCCCCTGTGACCTTGACCTTTGACCTGGTGACCCCAAAGTCAGTAGGGTTGGTGTTCTCATAAAGTACTATCAGCATGTAAAGTTTGAAGGTCCTGGGTGCAGTGGTTCGCGAGTAAAGTGCCTTCATGCAAAAAGTTAACGTTGGCCCCTGTGACCTTGATCTTTGACCTGGTGACCCCAAAGTCAATAGGGGTGGTGTACTCAGTAAGTACTATCAGCATGTAAAGTTTGAAGATGCTTGGTGCAGTGGTTCGCATGTAAAGTGCCTTCATGCAAAAAGTTAATGTTGGCCCCTGTGACCTTGACCTTTGACCTGGTGACCCCAAAGTCAGTAGGGTTGGTGTACTCAATAAGTACTATCAGCATGTAAAGTTTGAAGGTCCTGGGTGCAGTGGTTCGCGAGTAAAGTGCCTTCATGCAAAAAGTTAACGTTGGCCCCTGTGACCTTGATCTTTGACCTGATGACCCCAAAGTCAGTAGGGGTGGTGTACTCAGTAAGTACTATCAGCATGTGAAGTTTGAAGGTCCTGGGTGCAGTGGTTCGCATGTAAAGTGCCTTCATGCAAAAAGATAACGTTGGCACCTGTGACCTTGACCTTTGACCTGGTGACCCCAAAGTCAGTAGGGGTGGTGTACTCAATAAGTACTATCAGCAAGTGAAGTTTGAAGGTCCTGGGTGCAGTGGTTCGCGAGTAAAAGGCCTTCATGCAAAAAGTTAACGTTGGCCCCTATGACCTTGACCTTTGACCTGGTGACCCCAAAGTCAGTATGGGTGGTATACTCAATAAGTACTACCAGCTTGTGAAGTTTGAAGGTCCTGGGTGCAGTGGTTCGCGAGTAAATTGCCTTCATGCAAAAAGTTAACGTTGGCCCCTGTGACCTTGACCTTTGACCTGGTGACCCCAAAGTCAGTAGGGGTGGTATACACAATAAGTACTGTCACCGTGTGAAGTTTGAAGGTCCTGGGTGCAGTGGTTTGCGAGTAAAGTGCCTTCATGTAGAAAGTTAACGTTGTGACGAACGGACTAACGAACGAACGAACGGACGGACAGTTGAAAACTAATATACCTCCCTTCGGGGGCATAAAAATGGTCTCTGTAGTATAGACAAGCTTTTCCCTTGATTTGACCTAGTGTCTTAGTTTCTGACCCCACGTGACCAAAGTTTAAAATCATCCGAGACTTCATTAAAACAAACATCCTTACCAAGTTTTACAAACATAGAATCAAAAATGTGCCCATAGGGTGTAAAAAAGCTTATTCTTTGATTTGACCTGGTGACCTAGTTTTTGACCCCACATGACCAACATCAAAATTCATTTGATATTTCATGCAGACAAATATTCTGACCAAGTTTTATGTATTATGTATTTCAAACGAAAAATGCAGCCCTTATCGCTTGCACAATAATAGGTGACCTAGTTTTTGATCCCAGATGATCCAGATTCAAACTGAAGATCATCATTTTGACCAAGTTTCATGAAGATAGGCTCATAAACGTGGCCTCTGGAGTGTTATCAGGCTTTTCTTTTGATTTGACTGGATGACCTAGTTTTTGACCTCACATGACCCAGATTCAAATCCGACCTAGAAATCATCAAGACAACTAGTCTGACCAAGTTTCATAAAGATTGAGTTACAACTGTGGCCTGTAGATTATTCACAAGCTTTTCCATTATTTGACCTGGTTATTTTTTGATCCCTAATGACCAAGATTTGAGCTTGACCTAGAGATCACCAGGACAATCATTCTGACCAAGTTTCATAAAATTTGAGTCACAGATGTGGCCGCTAGAATGTTAACAAACTTTTCCTTTGATTTGACCTAGTGATCTAGTTTTTGACCCCATATGACCCAGTTTCAAACTTGACCTAGAGGTCATCAAGACAAACATTCTGACCAATTCACAGGAGTTTCAAACTTAAATTGTGGTCTTTAGAGTGTTAAAAAGCTTTCCTTTTGATCTGACCTACTGACCTAGTTTTTCACCCAACTTTGCCCAGTTTCAAACTTGGCCTAGAGATCATCAAGACTAACATTCTTACCAAGCTACATAAAGATCGAGTCACAACTGTGGCCTCTACAGTGTTAACAAGCATTTTCTTTGATTCAACCGGGTGACCTAGTTTTTGACCCTGCATGACCCAGATTTGAACCTGACTTAGAGATCATCAAAGCAACCATTCTGACAAAGTTTCATAAAGATTGAGTCACAACTGTGACCTCTAGGATGTTCACAAACTTTTCCTTTGATCTGGCCAAGTGACCTAGTTTTTGACCCCACATGACCCAGATTCGAATTTAACCTAGAAATCATCAAGACAAACATTCTGAATTAGTTTCAAAGATTGAGTCACAACAGTAACTGTGACCTCTACAGTGTCCACAAGCTTTTCCTATGATATGGTCTAGTGACCTAGTTTTTGACCCCACATGACCCAGTTTCGAACTTGACCTAGAGATCATCAAGACAAACATTCTGACCAAGTTTCTTAAAGATTTGGTCAAAAGTGTGGCCTCTAGAGTGTTCACAAGGCAAATTATGACAGACGATTCACACTGGACAATGATTGGTCACAATACCTCACCTAGAGCACTTCATGCTCAAGTGAGCTTATAATTCCTTGTGAAAATTTTAATTTTACAATACTGCAAACACAACGTTTTTTTAAGAACGAGAAATGGCGATTGAGGCAGAAAAACCGATTGATAAAAGGTTATATCTGTTACATAGAGGATATTACACGAGTGTCTTTTCATATTTAATTTATTAAATGAGTTGAATAAAATAATACAAGAGATCACAGAGTGATCTTGGCGCCCACCAATGTGCCATTTTTGAGTGTTCCAAATTTCAAGACTTATTGACTAGCTCAAGGTCAAATTTCATTTCTGTACACAACACTGTGCATGTGGTTCAAATTCGAAAGCTGTAGCTTGAGAAATGTGAAAGTAGGTCACTAGATCAATTTCAAGGACAAAGTTCTTTGTACACAAAACTATGCATGTGCATCAAGTTTGAAGGCTGTAGTTTGAGAAATTTGAAAGTAGGTCACTAGGTCAATCTTAAGGTCAAAGTTTATTTCGGTACACAAAACTATGCAAGTGGTCCAAATTTGAAGGCTGTAGCTTGAGAAATGTGGAAGTAGGTCACTAGGTCAAAATCAAGGTCAAATTACACTTCAGAACACAAATCTATGCATGTGGTCCAAATTTAAAGCCTGTACCTTCAAAAATGTGAAAGTAGGTCACTAGGTCAATGTCAAGGTCAAAGTTTGCTTCGGTACAAAATCCTATGCATGTGGTCTAAATTTGAAGCCTGTAGCTACAGAAATGTGAAAGTAGGTCACTAGGCCAATCTTAAGGTCAAAGTTCATTTCGGTACACAAAACTATGCAAGTGGTCCAAATTTGAAGGCTGTAGCTCGAGAAATGTGAAAGTAGGTCACTAGGTCAAAATCAAGGTCAAATTTTATTTCGGAACACAGAACTTTGCATGTGGTCCAAATTTGAAGCCTGTACCTTCAAAAATGTGAAAGTAGGTCACTAGGTCAATGTAAAGGTCAAAGTTTGTTTCGGTACACAAAACTATGCATGTGGTCCAAATTTGAAGGCTGTAGCTTGAGAAATGTGAAAGTAGGTCACTAGGTCAAAATCAAGGTCCAATTTCATTTCGGAACACGAAACTACGCATGTGGTCCAAATTTGAAGCCTGTACCTTCAAAAATGTGAAAGTAGGTCACTAGGTCAATGTCAAGGTCAAAGTTTTTTTCAGTGCACAAAACTATGCATGTGGTCCAAATTTGAAGGCTGTAGCTACAGAAATGTGAAAGTAGGTCACTAGGTCAAAATCAAGGTCAACTCATGTAAGGTTCATCTTGCCACTCAAAACCATACATGTGGTCTAAATTTGAATGTTGTAGGTTATTGACAAGAAGATTTTAAAAGCTTTTCCCTATATAAGTCTATATGAACCATGTGGCCCCCAGGGCGGGGCCATATTTGACCCTAGGGGGATAATTTGAACAAACTTGGTAGAGAACCACTCGATGCTACATTACAAATGCCAAAGCTCTAGGCTTTGTGGTTTGGACAAGAAGATTTTCAAAGTTTTTCCCTATATGTCTATGTAAACCATGTGACCCCCGGGGCAGGGCCATATTTGACCCTAGGGGGATAATTTGAACAATCTTAGTAGAAGACCACTAGATAATGTCACATACAATATATCAAAGCCCTAGGCCCTGTGGTTTTGAACAAGAGGTTTTTCAAAGTTTTCCCTATATAAGTTTATATAAACCATGTGACCCCTGGGGCGGGGCCATATTAGACCCCAGGGAAATAATTTGAGTAATCTTGGTAGAGGACCACTAGATGATACTTCATACCAAATATCAAAGTCCTAGGCTGTGTGGTTTTGGACAAGAAGATTTTCAAAGTTTTTCCCTATATAAATCTATGTAAATTATAGAAATAAACAAAGGGCCATAACTCACTAAAAATTGTTGAACCAGTCTGATTTTCAGGGGGACACAACTAGGGTACCAATATATCATTCTGACAAAGTTTGGTCAAAATCCCCCTGGTAGTTTCTGAGGAGATGTGATAACGAGAAATTGTACACGGACGGAAGGACGACGGACCACGGACGCAGTGATTTGAACAGCCCACCATCTGATGATGGTGGGCTAAAAATGCGAGGCTCTGCCGAGCATTTTATCAATTTTATTCAACTCGTTTACTAAATTCAATGTGGAAAGTCACAAATGTAATATTCTTTATATTACATGTTAGCCTTTCCTGTCGAAACATCAAAAATTCTTCTTTCTTTTACTATAATAAAAAGTCAATTTGACCAACATCTCATATACTATAAATGACGTCGACGTCAAAGCTTTACTACACTAGTGTATTATCATTTTTATTTAATGGCTTTATTACTCTCCCGCGACATCAAACGTGATAAAACCCAGTTTTAATGTCTGAAGATTTAACAACATAACACAGAAATATGATTTATGCACTGATTTAGTGTTAGTGTGAGCATAAAACACAAATGGTAAATAAGAATGTTCAGATCTATTATCATCCTAACAATTTCAATGTATTATATAAATGCATGTATATTGTAAATTAAACATTATCTGCTTATGAATATCAACAAATATTCTATAAATAGCAGTGACTGAAAGAAAACAAGAACTGTCAGAGGAGAGGATAAGAAGAAAATGGTCAAGACAAATTTATACTTTGGAATTCGCAAAGTAAATATAAAAGTTATAAATAAAACAACAAGAAAATAATGGAATGGATATTAATCATACTACTCTATTAAAGAAATTTCTGCAATGTGATTACAAAGAAGTATAGTAATACAACTGTATAATTAAAAAAAGATTTTCATTCCATTGTGTATACAGTTGGGTTTCTTTCACACAAACTCGAATAATTCGAACACCACCCTTTGCTCGAACTGATCTTCAGGTCCTGGCAAAATCCCTACATAAAGCATTTTGTTTGATGGCACGACCTTCTGGTAACTCGCACAAATTTTACTGGTCTTGTTGAGTCTGAGTGAACAAAGTTCAACTGAAGAACAATACATTGATGAAAACAAAATGTTATTGTACAGTGTACAGTAAAACACTGGTCACTCAAAGTCTCACAGGGATGAGCAAACTGCTAGAGTTCTCCAGGTTTTTGAGCAATCCCAACTTAAAATGCATCAGGATAATGTTAAGGGACAATACAAAATTACTTGAGTCCTGGAACACTCGAACTTGCCATGTTCGAGCAGGCTGTGTTTCACTGTAGTGAGCAACATGATGTATGGGTATAATGGAACTAGTTCCGAAGTAACATAATTTAGTACGAATTACTTCATTTACAAATATTATTCTACAAGGAAGTGCAAGTATAGCTATAAATAATGTTAACATAATTCCAAGTATTGTTTACTAATAACCTGATGCAAATACAGTATGCTACCATACAATACATTTACAGTTGAATCCAGCATAACAAAATACTTTATACTAGTTGAAGGATCAACATAATTCTAAAGGCAGGAAACTAAGTAACAGCACGTCTTTATCTACAGTTCAAGGGAAATAACCCTAAATTTAAGCTGATTTAATACAAGGTCATGCATTGACAAACCATTTATGACACACAGAGAATTTTCAAAACTAAGCCCCTACTGAATAAGATATTGCAGTTTGAGATTTAAGGTGAAGACTGCTAGTGGAGGTGGCCTTTTCAGTGTTTATGAAATCATCTAGATGCTGCTTATTTATGTAACAAATACCTTCCAAGTTGCTAAATTTCAACAAGAACACCACAATGCAAAGCAATATACGACCAAAGGTATGACCTTTGACCCCTAAGTGTGACTTTGACCTTGAAGCCAGCCATCCGAAACATGCACTTTGCACCTCGTCTTGATGTGGTGGACTTTTGTGCCAAGTACTTTTAAAATCCTTCAAGCAGTTCAACAGTTACAAAGCGGACACAAAACAAAGTCATACGACCTTTATTTCCTAAGTGTGATCTTGACCTTGAAGCGAGCCATCCAAAATATGCGCTCTGCACGTCGTCTCGATGCGGTGAACATTTGTGTCAAGTTTCTTTGAAATCCTTCAAGGGGTTCAAGAGTTGCAGAGTGGACATGAAATTGCTAACAGACAGATGGACGGACAGATGAACACCAGCGTCTTAACATAATAATATTATGTCCCTTGGTGTGTATAAAAACTGTAAATTGGAAGTGAAATATAGAATTTATGAAAATGCATTGCCCAAATACATTTAAATTTCATAGAATTAAAATATTTACAAATGTAGGAACTAAGCTTATATATCAAACAGTTAACCCATTTGACAAGTATTGTATAACATATATATTATGCAATTATAATGTTAATCTTTTAGGCATGTTTCTTTTTATTATTTAAATAAAATAGATCTTTTTGGCTGTATCATTTATCGCTAAGTGAATATCATGGCACAGTACTATGGAATGTTAGGAAAAATCTCTATGACTTATTAAACTAAATTAATCACAATGTCACAAAGAGAAAAAACACAAAATTATATTAAGTTCTGAATTTTCCCTTCCGCATTATTCATGGTAACATTTTTTTCAGTAATAAAAACAATGATAACAAGAGTTCCCATCCTTACAACAAACCCTCTCTCTTTAAACACGAAAGGTCTATATATAAACAAACAGCACTTATAATTTAGTGGAAGTCATTTATAATAAACTATTTACAAAATAAATATGTTTGTGGCAAAAATATAAAACTTTAAAATTTAAAATGGAATGGTGGCTCTGGACAACCCTTTACTAACAGCTCGGAATGTGTATACTACCGACTTCAAAAAGGCACAAATTAAAAATTCAACAGTACACTAACTGGCATTAATAAAACTGAAACAAAATACATTTCTTCTGCTTAACAAAATTGTTTATCATTTTTTCAAAATGAGCACCCATGTCTGCATCAAAATATGCCAGAAGAAGCAATGTGTCTATTAAGTTTGAGGATCATGTAGGTCAAAGTGTTTTGAAATTACTGCGTGGAAACAAAACTGCTAACAGACAGACAGACAACCAGCAAAATGACATAGCACAGCCATCTGACAACCTAACATGTCAGTCATGAAAAGATGATTTTATATAGCATAAACAATGTTAGTTAATACCTATAAAAATATTAATCAAATAATAAATACAAATATTAACGGACACAATTAACTTTTCTTTTACTTCAAGCAAACTGTTTCAAGTAATTCTTCTATATGAGAGACTGGAAGTCATGACATAACATCAAGCAAATGACCCTATCCTTCCTATTTACAATTTTTCTTAGTACATACTAAACATTTAATCAAATTCTACACTGTTGAAAATGTACTGACCTGAATGTGCTGAACTAAATATCTATCATAATACTTAACTGAGAAATTGTTGAAAAAGACGTTAAACCTGAACACACCCACACACACACCCACTTAAAAGGTGAATTGAGGTATCCGTAAAAACACATATTTTTGCTGGTTATTAAGTCACAAAGACACAGGTTTGGTCATATGGAAACTTCCTTGCTGTAATATGGCAGAGGATGACCCCAGGTGACCCTCAAGGCATTGTTTCAGCTACCAGCAGGTACCAGGAGGCACCTGGATTAAACCATAGACTTTCAACTAAATGTACCATCACTGATCAAATGCAACTATAAGAAATGTAACATTTACCAAATATAACAGTTATTTAATGTAACACTTTTCAAATGTTACATTAATTAGTTTCACAACTAATCAAAATTAACATTTACAAGTAAGAACCCTAACTAAATGCCACTTACTAAATGTAACATTATGAAATGCACAATAATCAAATGTAACATTAATTAATAGGAAATCCTAATAAATGTAACATTTATTAAATGTAAAACTTACTAAAATGTAACAGTCATGAACACTAACTAAATGTAATAAAAACATTCAAAATGTTACATTAATAAATTGTAACACTTTCCAAAAGTAACATTTAGTATTTAGAAGACTAAGTAAATGTGACATTGACCATCAAAACTAACACTAACTACATGTTACATTACTGACAATGTAACACACAATACATAAAGTCTTCACTGAATAAACAAGAAAAATAATTTCTTTGTTTAAATGAGTTGAGAAATCTCCAGGACAGTTTTCCTACAAGCACTTTTATCGAAGCAGGATCTCAGGTGTAACAGGGCATGGGTAATACTGTAGATGTAACTGAACTTAGTACATTGTATTTGTCGCAGATCATATGTTTTAGTCATCAGGCTGAAAATATAAACAAAGAAGGATCTCAAACAAGGATCTCGACAAAGATCTCAGATAAGGTACTGTAAAAGCACATATTTTTACTGGGTCAAAATTTCACGAATTTGAAATTTTGAGTATGTTTGCGAGGTTTAATATTCACGGAATTGTATAAATGGTATCATACTTGAATTTGAATTCTAATATGACTAACAATGCTTTAATTATCACAACGATATTATGTTGACGTCATGTCAAAGTGATATTTAGCGTCATGTACGCATCAAGAAATAGCGCTTTCAAATTTCACTAAATATTTTACTTAATAACATATTTTAAACAAAATGTCACATTGCACAAATGTGTTGATTAATTTACAAACATACTGAGTTAGTTATTCGCTTTGCTGAATAATTCGCAATAATTTTCGCCCGAACTGAACTCTGCCACAAGACGTATTACCATTTCCGGCCCTGGCGTGTATAAACAAAGACCTACTATTGGCACCAAGCTTGCGCGAAGAAACAGTTCCATCATATTTGATATAAATTTTACAATAAAGAACATATTAGAATCGAAATAATTCATAGCAAAACAGTGCTTTATCACTATTTATACACTCGGGCGGTTATACGGCGTCCGAAATATAACCGCCCATCGTGTATAAATAGTGATCAAGCACTGTTTTGCTATAAATTATTTCTCAATTATACTAATAGTGAATATTTACGTGAGGATTAATTTTCGCGAGATGTAGGGCCTTGCGAAAATTAAACCTTTGCGAAAATTTCTGCTTTTACAGTATTCCCAAATAAAGGAACAATTAACAACAGAATCATAACTGACCTCATTCCTGTAAAACCGCATATATCTTTAATAATTATTTTTTCAAATGCTTATACCCAAATATATAGCAATATGTGTAAAAACCATCTACAAAGATACATTTGAGCCACGCCATGAGAAAACCAAAATACTGCGTTTGCGACCGGCATGGATCCAGACCAGCCTGCGCATCTGCGAAGTCTGGTCAGGATCCATGCTGTTCGCTTTCAAAGCCTATTACAACTAGAGAAACCATTAGCAAACAGCATGGATCCTGACCAGACTGTGCAGATGGGCAGGCTGGTCTGGATCCATGCTGGTCGCAAACGTACTATGTTGGTTTTCTCATGGTGCGGCTCAATTGGTTATCTTGAGATTTAGCTTAAGATCTGTTTCATTTCTATAACCTTCGTGCACAACTACTTTTCAATATCTTTATTAAATAAATCTAGAATTACAGTAGACAACAAATATCAAAATACTAACCATAAGCTCATAAGTACATTGTGTAAAAGTAATCTTAACGAAAAAGGTGTAATTCAACTTGAAATTAAAAGTCAGTTTCTAAATGATATCATTAAAGCTTGGTGCAAGATAAATTATACAAATGAATTGGGAAACTTGACGGAACATGTTATTTGGAACAACAGCAAGATAAAACACAATGGTAAAACACCTAGCAATATAACATGAATAAATAAAAACATCATAAACATTTCTGATTTATATGACAAGCACAATAAGAAATTTAAGACTTTTACACAAATAATGGATCAATAAAACATCGATAAAAAGGAATATCTGTATTACCATAAATTAATTGCATCTATCAAAAAAAAAATTGATTCAAGAGAAAATAAACAATTATGAGTTGAATATCTTTAACCTTTAGCATGCTAGATAAATTGTCGTCTGCTGGAAATGTCGTCTGCTAAAATTGTAAAGTTCATTCAATTTGCTCCAAAATTGGAAGAAATATTGTCAGAGTAGCAAACAGCTTGGAACCTGATCAGACGCCGATTTAATCGGCGTCTGATCTGGTTCCAAGCTGTTTGCAAAGGCTGTTAAATTCGCCTGCAGCAGGCTAAGGGTTAAAAGTAATAAGAACTGCAAATTCAAACAATGTAAGTAAATTGCTAACAAATATTTAGATTACGCCAAACCAAAACCAGAAAATGAGAAATATCAAAATAAGTGGGAGTTATGTTTGCAACATCCTCTAAACTGGAAAAGAATTAACATATTACCATTCATTTGTTGTAAGGACACTGAACTTCAAAACTTTCAATTTATTTTTTTACATAGAAATTTAGCAACAAATTCTTTCTAATACAAATGTAAGTTGTCGGAGTCAAACTTATGTTCATTTTGTTCTTGTGCAATAGAAAATATTGATCACCTAGTTTGGGAATGTCAATATGTGCAACACTACTGAAACCAAGTGTTTCATTTTATCAATAGTAAAAATTTTGATGTTAAAATGGAAAAGTCTACAGCCTTTATGTGTTTGACAGATGACAGAAAAATATCATATATTCTTATGCTTGCAAAATATCAAATCTATAAAATTAAATTCAAGGAAATAACACCAATTTTTGAACTCTTTAAAATTAAATTTAACAACCGAATTAAGCTAGAACAAATGATTGCGTTAAAAAACAACAAGTTAGAGATATTTAATCAAATTTGGCATAGCTTTTGGATTAAACAGACGAGGGAAACTGCTGCAACCAAACACTCTTTCCCCTGACTTTTCTTCTTATTTTTTTTTTACTTTTCAAAAATGATTTCAGTCTATTTTTTTCTTCATATTTTTTTAGATTAGAAAATAGGGTCCTGAAATTGTAAAGTTAAAACATTACGATTATTATTGAGAATTTAAAACATGTGTATGTCCCAGTTTTAGTGTCTTCTTGAACAATTTTTAAACTGTATAAGCCATGGTGTCCATTAAAAGCAGTGAGCACAATGCACAAATTAATAGTGCTGCCTCACTGGAATATCACACCGTAAAACACATGACACAGCATTCCCACTGACTTTTTGAAAAGTGGGTACATGTACCCACATTCTTTAGAAAATGTGGGTACATGATAAAAAAGTTGGGTACAAACCATACAAATTGAAAAAAATGTTCCAACTGAAAGAAAATTATAAAGAAGTATATGGGAAGTGACACTTTTATTCAGCCTGTGTTAACTTAATGACAGTGGTTTGTTTTACACATGCACCATAGGGATACAGCTAAAAGTCACTTCTCCTTATAGAAAAGTGGAGAGACTTCTAGTTGAAAAATAGAAATTTATGAACATCATTTCTAACTCAGTATACACCCCCCTCCCCCACCACACACACCCAGCAAGCTTGTGAAGCAGTTTAAAAAGATGGCTATAATTTTCTTGTTTCAATATGGCTAAAAACTATTGATGTGACCATTCATTTTCTTAGATAATCATTTTCCATGCAAAGAGTTTTTCTTTATTCCATAGTTCTGAATAAAAAAAACGTTTTCAAAAATTCAAGCAGACGCTGATAAGTACCACCCACCGAGTTTTTATAACATTTTTTGCTGCTATATCTTGCTGCAACATTATAGCAACAAAAAAAAATGTTATAAAATAAAAACTCGGCAGGTAATACTTATTTAGCATGAACAGTATCAGACTTGAATAAAAATGAAAAATTGCCCGATGAAAGTCAGTCCGCAACCGGTCATTTTGTAAATATTAATAAACAAGCAGCTTGAGAGTCTTTCTTTTACAATGGAGACCAAATAATTGTGTAGTGGACGCCAGCTGACCACTTAATTATTCAACAACTTGTTGAAAAAACGTCCAAAATCGTTGTTTTTGCACTCGCACATGTTGACAATTATCGGAAAGTGTCAAAGATGCAACTGCGTCGTTGATTGGCTGAATACTATCACGTCTAGTTTTACAAATTATTTGATTTGTCACAGTTCTCGCGAAAATCTC